>NC_090198.1:19299619-19599619 GCF_033026475.1 Channa argus
ATGGATAATTGGTTCAATAATCTACCATTACAGAGTGAAAGCTGACACAGTTATCAATTGACCTATGAATGACCGAACTTCATTACAACATAGTTGCAAAATTACCTCTACACTTACATCTTCAAAGAACTGGTAAAAATTCTGTAAAAACAGAAAGATCATTCTAAAAATAATTCTCAGACCTGAGGCTCACCTAAAAGGAACTGTGCACGGTATAGGTTGGACTCCCTGAGCAGGGCTTGGAGCCTCTCTCGAGCTCTGGTGAGCTGCTCTTCATCCCTTGGTGACTGTGACAGTGATGACAAGACCTTCTCCAGATACAACACAGCAAGGTGTGTGTGGAACTTCTCTTTCTGCATCCACAAACATGGAAGATGAAACAATTTTCTATAGATGGGTGCTTTGATAAAAGCTCCATTAAAACATGCTTAAATGACATTTCACTATTCATATATTAACTTGATTCAATGCTTTGAATAAAAAAGATAAGCAGCAGTTGTTTTTAAATTATCTGAACTACCTTAAACTAGCTATTCTAGATAGCCTTAAACTACACCTCCAAAAAGGAATGAGAGAATGAGTGTGGAGCAAAGTACAGGAAGGGAGCTCTGTTTGGAGTTAAAATCCGGTTAAATTAGGCTTTAAAAACATGTGCATTCATCCATCCATCCATTTTCTGAATTAAAACTGATAATTGTTTCTTTTATTGTACCTGTATCCTTCTCTCCAGCACCAGGTGCTCCAAGTAGAGAAGCAGGGCCTGGTTGTGTTTTCCCAAGTAAGTGACAACATCATCAGGCTTCAGTTCTGACTGGTCTTTATTGACAGGTCTCTTAGTAAAGATATGGACACCTATCTATAACAAAAAGAAAAAACAGGTTACCACTATAATTATATTAGACAATATAATAATAATATAAAATATTAGATAATGATGCTATAAAACCATGTTAAAAATGATGAAAATAATCTGTCAGGAAGGAGAAAGCATGCGCATGTAAAATGCTCAACAAAACATAGTGTGAAAAGAAGAGACAGTTCTGCAAAAAAGTACATTTAGGCACATTTTTCCCCCCAATTCTGGCTTATATGCGAGTGGAACTGTGTGCCTGCCAGTTAATATAAAAAAGCTCAGTTGGACTAAATAGGGAACTGAATACTTGTCTTGTGAGCAGTGAAGAGTCACAAATTCAATTTATTCAAATTAATGTTTAACGTGAACTGTAAGGAATAATTTTTTTTCATCTTCATCTTAAAATAAAAGATTTTTATGAAAATGAGCCCTTCTAACCAATCAGTAGTTTTTTTTTTGCCAGTTACTAAATCTGCACGGTCTTTTAATTTAGTAATATATACAGCACACTTTCACTTTTGGGTTCATTTAGGGTTCTGCAACCTACGGTGGGATCCTTCCGTAATGTCCAGTCTGCATACTTCCATACAAGGTCCAGATTGGAGCAGGAGCAGAGAAAGTCCACAATGTACTCATAAAGGTCAGACCTCGTGGAATCCTGCAGATCACCATCTACTACACGAATCCACAACTGTCAGACAAATGGAGAAGAATTATGTCAAATTTCTAACTATTATACTGTCGCCGACTCTTCTGTGGGACCTGACAATCGACAGATTTTATGTATACGTACCTGAAGTGCTGCAGAATCCTGATCACTGTAATGATATAGTAGTCCAAGTGCAAAATATCTAAAGAAGGAAATAAAAGACTGATTTAAGTAAATTTGCTCACTTTGATTCCATTTGTGTTGGTTATGAAATTAACAAAATTAGACACATTATAAAAGCTTCACAGTATTTACCCGACAAATGTTAAATACAGCCAGTCTCTATGAGTTTTGTAACCGCAAATATTAGTGAAAAGCACATTTACAAGCAGTGTCTACAAGACTGTTATGTTGAATCTAATGATGATCCTGTTCTGCTTATAGCTTGTGTCCACATCCTCTCTCCAGCCACTGGCCAGTTTGAAACAGAACACAACCAAACAGAGAATACTAAATTACTCTTTAGAAATGAAACCGTACACTAAAAGATGACTTTTAAGAAGTCCAGTGCAGCCACAGCTTCAGAAAGGTATCATTTTAATTTAAATATATTTGCATGCCAATTCCAATACCAGTGCTTCTATGTGTGCCTTTGTACAAGGATGGAGTGATTTCCTGAATGTATACATTTATATTAAAATGTTTTAGCTTATTCTTGAAAAGAATGCACTTAGAGTACACGCACTTGTGATATTTTTCTAGCCATGGGACACAGTCTGGTAGCAAGCAGGCATTGTCTGAAGCTACGAGGTCTAGAAGACTTTCATGATCCTGTTCAGCATACAGCTTTAACAGTGCTGTGTCCACATCCTCCCTGCAGCCGTTGGCCACCTCTGTGCTTCGAGCCTGTGTAGGGGAAAGAAAAACACTATGTATAAATTTACGTAGAAATACAACTTTGAACAATTCTGTGTAAATAAAATTTGTTTCAATTCATTTTACCTCTCTCAAATAGGTGATAAGGAATCTCTTGCATTGCAACACTTTTTCCTGGTCACCCTGTGCCAGATGGTTAAGATCTGCAAACTCATGGAGAGGAGGGTGGCAGCGTGTGAAGGAAGAGGAAGCCGGCAGCAGCAAGGGGTAGAGAGATATTAGCTCCCGCACATCCAGCTGACCCTTCCTGAAAATATAAAGGAAAGGTCTCAAAACAACAGCTGAGTGAGAGAAAAAAGGGGTAAAGGTCAGAAAGTAGAGAGAGTAGTGACAGCGTAAACCTCATCTCTTAAATGTAAACCCTTTAGATTTGTTTAAATAGAGTTTACATATTTTCAATTAAGTGAATTCAGAAAAGAAACTAAAATCAAACAAAAACAAAGTCAATGCCCCTTACAAAGATTGGGAACTAAAACTAAAGTATATGCAAAACAGAAGTTACCTAAAGTGTTCTTTTGCCTCTTGAAACTGAAGTTGACCAAACTGTATAAAACCTGCCTGCTGGAAGATTCGTTTGTGCAAAATCTGTACATAGAAAAAGCGACATGATGTTAGACAAGTCTTTTTTTTATGAGTTAAAAAAATGTAAATAATGTGATTCAGAGATTACAATTTAGCACAAAACATCTTAGGCCAGGCAAAGTTATTCTATTAATATTATATTACTAATATGACAACATGATACAAGAATCAATGTATGGTCCATGACATGCACATGTCATTTTTTAACATACCTCAGACATAAAAAACACATTGTTTGTTACCTGGAACTTCTCTTTGGGAATGTTTCTCTGTGCTCCCTCTGTGAGTGTGAGTGCCTCCTCTACCCTGTGACTGGCCAGTAGGTCTTGAATCTGTCTGTCCAGTGGCAGTGGCACCAAGACATACACTCCCTTCGTTGACGCCAGAATGACCTTTCCTAAAACATACAGCAGTCAAACAGTCAGTAATACCAAACAAATATGTAGTGTGATATTACAGGTGGCCTGTCTATAAACATTAGACTCAATTTAATCTGAATTTAGCGTGCTACAGAAACTGCTTCATGTTTCTCCATTATTTTCAATGACTGCAGAGGATCAGTTCCTGGAGTACTTTATGTTACTGTGCAGAGTAGGACATACAGTTCTGTTGCACTCCTTTTCTAGCCTGTTGTGTTGTGCTACTGGACATAACACAAGCTCATGGCTAAAGTAGAGAGCATTCAATGCGTCAGATTGGTAAATCCATACTTATGTGAGCCAGAGTTTTAAGAAGACGAAATCCAACAGAGAAGTGCTCCCTGGTAAAGTCATGCGTGGAGCAATATTAAGTACTGTTGGGGAAGCACTCCAAACTGAACCACACAAGACTGGTGGTCCAGCTGCTATCGGCGCTCATGCCAACCGAGACTGAATTTTTGCAGTAAATGACTGGGACACTCCAGAGCCTATACTGCAGAAACTGCAAGATGAGAGAAACCACGATGAAAAGTGTTAAACACCACCACAGCTTCTCAGCACAACTGACACCCTGAGTGTTGGGAGAGTTCTTCAGGTTAAAAAAAAAAAAAAGTGATAACTATATTCCAAAGCATGTTTATTCACCTCTGCTTTACACGAACTACTCATCGGACTGTGAAAAAAGGTATATTACAAAGTACTGTGTATGAACGAAATTGACACAAGAATAAAAACGTGATAACCTGTGGGGTGGTATACCTCTCTAATAAGTTTTTAATAGTGTCTAGACAACAATGAAGCTCAACGGGCCAGAATAATAAATAAAGCAGGTTTCCAAACTACATGTGCAGCCATTGGGTAATGAATCCCAGTGATACTCTGGTAAATACTGTGGGTGGTTTGAATAGCTGACGTAGGCTGAAAAAAAACATTCTTAAGAGGTTAACAAAACCCCAAACTGTTTTTTTTGGGCTGTGTACATATTCACATTGAGTTCTGCTGGTAGATTAAACCAATACAGGCAGTTTTTCTAACAAAATACATTTTGGTGAAAACTATGAAAACAATAATAAGGCAAATCGACAGCTCATTTTTATAATACACAAATGTAAACATGATTATTAGTAACATTTATTTAGATAACTGTGTTAAAATAACAAGAACCAACAAGAGTGTTCTGCCACTCTCTAACAACTTCTATCCTGTTATTGAGTCTGTGGCTAGCTGTCATGTAACCCCCATCCTCAAGTGCCACAGTACTTTGGTTAGAAGAGACCAAACAAAAACCCAGTATGCAGATAGCTTTTTAAAAAGCAATTTGTGATTATACCTTCAAAGTCTTGCAGAATGTGACCGTCCCTGAATGAAAGTGTCTGTTTTAGCTGCTGGTCCAGCATGCTGTGGATGGTGATAAAGCTCTCATCCAAAGCGACCACATATGGAAAACACACAGTAGCACCAATCACGCTCTCCGACCAGTTTACTGGAGCTCGCTGAGATACCCCTTCTGCATTGGCAAACATTCCTGAAAGGAGATATAAGGAAGATAAACAGGGATATTTTAAGCAAACATTCGTAAGTCAAGAAATACTCATAACTTCACAAAGCAAATATACCATGTCTGTGAAACTGTGGAAGTTGACAATTTGAATAATGAAAAAAATGAAAATGAATAATACTGTACATTACTCATGAAATATAATTAATACATGAGACATTAGTAAATGAGTGGTTAAGACAAGTATCTCATACACGTAACTGACCACCTCCAATAGGGTACAAAATCCTGAATCCCCCAAAAATCTCAGAATATATGAAACAGTTAAATATAGTTACACAATCCAAAAAACAAAGAAAAAAAACAAACAAAAAATACAGCACTTTTTCATTTCCACAGGATTCAGCAACTTAAATTGTTTTAATGCCACAGAGAATGCATCAACTATCAGTAGGAGAAACAGGCCTACAATTATTAGACAGGATATCATATTTGATACAATATAGGGAAAAAAATCATAAAGGTACTGTTGAGTAGCTGAACAAGACAAATATAGTACTGTATCTGCTATAGTAATTGCAGAATCATTAGCTCATGTTATTATTTCTATACAGTTATTTTAACAATGACAGGCTAGAATATGGTGTAGTATTTTTAGTTAGTTGCAAGTTACCAAACTGTAGCACACATTCTTTAAGCCTAGACAGACAAAGTATGGGTCAGGATTATTATAATAATTATTAAAAAATAACATGAAATGGGTTCAGTTTGTTATACTTCAGTGGACACACCTTGGCAATATCTATACTTTTTGTTTTTACAAATACTATTACTGATTAGGCTATATTATTTAATGACTAAGGAAGGAGGCCCTAACACAAAGTTTTGCCCCATATTGTCAGTGGACTTTTCTTGCATCTGGTGCTGATTGAATTTCAGGACAGTCTCACTTGCACTTAAAACTAATTTTAATATTTCAAAACATTTACTTTTTTCTTTGCAAGACTGGCAGATACAGTGTTTTTGTATCGACTTACCTAAACCACCAGGTGCTGCTAAGAGGAACTCCTCCCTGCCGATCCTTTTCACTATGGGTCTCCTCTCTTCACTGTTGTATGGGAAAAGGTCTTGGGAGGCTCCTGTGTTATAGTTCAAGATCATGTACTGTGTAGTGAGGGCCAGGCACAAGAAGTAACCATCAACACTGATGGCGCAGGGATGCTCGGGAGTGCTCACTTCTTTGACCAGCTGCACTCTGTCCTCATACACCATGTAAATCTGCACAGTCCGCCGCTTAGATGACAGCACACCCATTTCTACGCAGAACGGATCACCGTTCACCGGGTTCTCATTAATGCAGAATGCCGTGACACCTCTGATCTTAGCTCCACCTCCTGCTGCCGAAGGCACAGTCTCTAGTGTCACCATGTCAACGAGCAACACAATTCCATCGCAAAGCACAATCAGACGCTCCAAAGCAGAGGCAGCCCGCAATTCGGCAACTGGTTTCTTGAGGCCCAGGTATTTATGCAGAAGTTTCTGAGCCAAATAACTCAGTCTTCCTTTGGAGGAAGTGACCTCATCCAGCAGATAGTGGTGGATGAAACAGTCATTGGTGCCCACATACAGGTGCTGTCCACAGCATTCAATGCACTCAATGTTGATGTGAGCTTTGTCACCCATGAGGAGATCTCGCTCCACAGCAGGAACTAGCTCAAAAGCCTTCACACTCATCTCAGCCAAGGCATCTATACTAGATAACACAAAACAGACAATCATCAACAAAACTGCAAACGAATAAAAATAATCAATATGAGAGTATCCTGGCATCCACGCATTTTCTTGTGATAAATTATTAATTAATTGCTAATAGCAGAGGACATATTGAATCATGGGTGTTTCCTTCATTTACGAAATGCTGGGTCTAATCTGTTTTTAGGCACTTTAGACTTTGTCTCATTTCTGAATGACTTTCCTCTAAATAATACCATACATGGGTGTGAGTTGCCAAATTTTCCCACCATTTTAATGATTTGGGAGTGCGGGTTTAGGAAACTAATAAATAAAAAACATTTCGCTCTTACACTCACACTCAGCCTCAGAGTAGGTAAGGACGTTTTGACCTTTGTGAATTGGATAAAGTTGTGAATAAAATTTATTTTATATTCATCTGGCCATTATATTGGGATCTTTTAATTAAACCTTTCCTGATAATGTCACACATTACAGCATTTATGATATGACATATAAATCTAGGTAGTGGCATTAAATGTAACTCTATAACTTAACTTACTATAAATATAACTACATGGTGAATTTCCCTCATTAGAAATAATTAAAGGTGTATATTTAATGTATGTTCTGTTATGTCTTTTTCCACACCACTGGGGATTCCAGGTCCTTACCAAAATCTTGTTTGTAATGTCTCGATGCAGAGTTGGTCCTGTCTCCTAATCAGTATTCATGCTGAGTCTAGCTACGGTTAACGTCCAGTCCAACAAGTTAAGCCTTTTTAACCAGTAACCTATGTTAATATTTTCTAGTTTTGATGAATGACCGCTGTATTACATTATTACAGAGCAGTGAAACACAGCTCCAATACTTGCTTTGACTAAAAAAACACAATTTGTTTGAGAAATTATGTTTTGCATAAATCACACTTAAGTAAAAATGTATTTATATGCACAACATACCAGTATATAGAATTAACTATGCAGCATTTATTAAAGGTTTATATACTCAAATAATTCAGGAAAACTAAGGGTTAACGTTAATTCTAAATCTGCTGAAAAACGCCATCATCTAACATTGCTCAAGTGGAAACGCTAACAGCTAATAATACAGTATTAACACTAGCATGCTAGCCACATGCACACAGGCTAGGTGCAGTAGCAGAAAAGGTCTCGTTAGTCAACACAGAGTTTCGGAAAGTGGAAATAAGTTGTTCGTAGACTAACGCACATTAAACACTTGAACAAGTTATGGTCGATTTTAATTTTGTAGTTAGCGTTAGCTTCTAGCTCAGCTAGCTAAACTACAGTAGCTAACAGTTTGCTTGCTCCAGTGAAAATGCTAGGCTACGTCTTGAACGTGACTAATGGAGATTTTGTTGATAATCAAACACGCCAATTAACAAAACATTCACGGGATGTCTGCCTAAAGGAAAAAAAAAACACTTAATATCCAACCGGTCTCCCTCCCTTGAGATGATGCTCTATGCACCAACAACTAGTTTGTCTTCTAGGTGTTAGCATTCTTACCGCTGCAGACAGCGCTCAGGACGGCCGACTGGATCACCACAAACAAGCGAGCCCTACGACTCCAACAAGAGTAGCCGCGACATGCATTTACAGTAAAATATTAATATAGCCATTATGATCGTGTCGGCAACACACTGACACGCCGAAAATATGGTCTGACTACTTGCGTTATTTCTTCCTTGTCCCAAGTAAAACACCGCCCATCTCCTCCGACCTGCTGCCTTTTGCAGGTGATACAGGGGTGCGTTCAGGCCTCTGTAGCGAGTTGTTAACGATTGCTCAACATGGTTTAAACGCCACCATAACGATTACAAGTAAATACAGCTCATGTAGTAAACAGTCATAAAACGGATGTTTTTCCGAAATTTACTGTTACTGTTTATTTCACAAACCTAAATAACAGAATATTTAAATATTAACTGACGGATGTACAAACAATAGGACACAAAATCACAGCACAAAGTCAGTCACGTTCTGCCATTTTCTACCATTTTAAAGTGAAAGTATGAGAAAACTTGGGATTATAACTTTGACATATACACTTGTGTGACATGCCTGTGTTGCTCACTTAAATAACTAATGATCAACAGCTATGTGATATTCAAAATTGACAGAATGAGGATACACAGAAACATGAACTTGGACTTTGAACTTGGACATTTCTTATTGTTGACGTCTTCTTTTGAAATAGTGTTCCAGGCTTTTACTAATAATCTCTACAGCAGGGAAAAGTCATTTGTGGTATCACAAACATACAATTTTACTAGATTCATGATGTCATAATTCATATTTCATTTTTATTTTTCTTTAACATTGTAGTTTTAGTAGTAACTCGCTTTCTGCTGAAGGTGTCATTAAATATTTGACAATGTTTTACATAAAGTAGGACACTTATTTCATTTCATGGAGCATTTTTGTATTAAACATAATGTAGCATGTCTAGTACAAAATTGACATGATGTGGATTACAATCAAGGATGTCAACAATCTTCACTTACATGTGAGCTGTACATTTATGTTACTAACCAACATAGCTACATAAATATACAAATATTCAATAATATGTGTATATTGTATAATAAAATAAAAAGAATTATAAATAGATACATATATGCAAACTAATTCATATTAGTAACTAAAAGGTATAATGATGAATTGATGATTGAACTTGTATTTTGTAGCTAAACTAGATATTGAATTTTTTTAAAAGCTTTTGGTAAAATCCATTTCCTATATTATCTGTCTATTTAGCTCTGGAAATATCTTTTTGGGGGTATGTTATGTTAAGAAAGTTGGTTTTCCACAACTTTTACAAAGCAATTACTGGAGTGAGTTAAATTTAGTTACTGTGATCCATGTGTACTGTGATCACAAAGTGTTACACTTTTGGTGATTTCACCATACTTTAATGTGTGACCATGAAATATCAAACTGTCCTTAAACGCAACTCAGCCGCTTTTCACCCAAAATGCACCTGTCCAACTGAACTGTCTGATAAAAGCCATTTTGTTGTGCTAGCGAGCTAACTATGTGCTAAAGAAAAACCACCAAAACATCTGCTATATCAGCGCTATGTCGCCTGTATACTTCTGTTTTCCAAAAGCCCAAAATTATAGTCGGTAAGATCTGTAAGTAGTCAAGACTGGCATGGACTAGCATCTAAGGCTAAATTGTTTTGGCGAAAACGAACATTGGTAGCCAAAGTGTGCTGCAGTGTCAGATAACACACTGTTAGCTAGGTTAGCTGTTTACCTAGCTGGCGGTAGTTGTTTTCTGATTAACTGGCACCACGTTAGTCATTGTGTGTTTGTAAATGCGTTTCAAGTAGACTACGACTGTCTCTGCCGTCAACAAAAGAAGCTGTGTTTCTGACAGTAAATAAGCAGGCGACTGAACAGATCAACTTAGCAAACACTTGAATCACACTGCGTTAAGCCAAAGCGCTAATCTGATAATGGCAGAGGATACCCGACAGGACAAGAGAGCCAGCTTCTCGGCTATAACGGAGCACAACACCAACGGGATGGCCAGGACCTCCACTTTGGCATCCGGCAAAACTGGTGCTTCAAAGAAATTAGTGATCAAAAATTTCAAAGGTATTGTCACTATTTTTTTGTTCTTAGCATTATCTTACAGTTACTACAGTTACATATACTATGTTCGCAGCATCACAGTTTGGAGTCGCCACCGTAGTAAATTGTGTTCAATTAGCTACTATTTGAACTGCTTGATTGGCTACTTTAGAGAAGACGGGGATAGTTTTCTTTATCTTTAGCTCCGAAGCACAACAAATGTTGAAACACCCTTGGCATAAAGTATAGATGACAAAATCTCATATTCGATTTCATAGTTCTGATCCAGGAGATGGGTTTTCTGACCCTATTCTGACTATTCTGACCCTATAACAGCCACAGTGTCAAACCATCACTTAATATTTATCTAAATGGAAACGACTTTTACCTGATTATACTGACATAATTAACCGTGTGCATCTCATTTTGTAGCTTACAGAGTAGATTTTTCTTTTAAGAACATTTAGGAAAGCTGATCTCACTTATGATCTGTCTTTTATGTATGGTAAAAGATGATGGCTTTTGCAAGGGTCCATCATGTTGGTCAGCTGTATGCAGGAAGCTCAGCCCTGAAACTGTAAACAGCTGGATGTTCAGCATTCAGACAACTGAAGTTTTCAACAAGATGTTTCTAGCCTTAATGCAAGTGTAAGGTAAACACTACGTGTAGATATGGCCATATATAGATATAAATAAGGAGATTACAGATTCCATGCCAGTCACATGGTTGTTTAGTTTGGTTCCTTGGGCTATGGCAGAGTTTTAGTGCTGACCTGAGTTTCTGCTGAGGATGAGTCAGTTTCATTCCTCAAAACCTGAACACCATGTCTTTAGTGCCCCTGTATGTTGTTTACATCATGTTTTTTTTTAAATTATATAGTCTCATTGAACATAAAACAAGTTGTTGTATTCCCTCCGCAATCATTCTACTGGTGAAATCATTAATACTTGCTGCAATTTGCTGACCTATCTGCCGATGGTGATTTGAAGTCTTCGCATGCCAGATATGAATATAGCTTTTGTTTTATGTACATAACATATGCTTTCCAGTGCCAGTAATTTTTACTTTTTGCTTCCTGAGTCTTTTCAATATATGGATCGATAATATATAACATCTGGTGGTGCCACCAGGGAATTGCACATATTGGGTGTAGACTACTTTAAGTCTTAGTACGAGTATTAGAGTAAATATGTGCTGACATAATTAGTGCATTTTTTTGAAAAATTCTTTTCTCTAATAGATAATTTTCCTGCTGCTTGGTTGATAGTTATTCAAATTAAAAATGTGTTAACTAAGTAATCAAAGTCATTTTTGTCATAACATCTATTATACAGACAGTTTAATGATCTAGTGTGCTTATTCATTCTGTGTCTACCCATGCCAGTAATAACAACGAGTAAAGGGAAGAAATTAGCATAATAACCATATACATTTTTTTAACAGAGCAAATACAATACTGCACAGTACTGAAGGATGTGTTTGGTCCAAACACCGGTCTTGTTTAATTAGAGTGTGTTCCTTTTAGCTTGCATGACCTATAAATTAAAACTGCTTAACCTTTTTTTTCTTAACAGACCGGCCAAAACTAGTTGAGAACTATACTGAGGACACATGGCTGAAGCTACGAGATGCAGTGGGTGCCATTCAGAACAGCACCTCTATTAAGTACAATCTGGAAGAACTCTATCAGGTTTGCTGTCTGTCTTTTTACACAAGT
Source organism: Channa argus (assembly GCF_033026475.1). Lineage (NCBI taxonomy): Eukaryota > Metazoa > Chordata > Actinopteri > Anabantiformes > Channidae > Channa > Channa argus. Next base: position 19,311,607 of record NC_090198.1, read on the forward strand.
CAAATTTGTTTCCAGATAAGTCTGTTGGGCTGTAGAAAATTGGTTGATAGACAAACATTTATAAAGTGTTGTGATGTGGGACATGTAATTTGTTATAAATTTTGTTTTCACTCTGGTGTTTGTCTAGAATTATAAAGAATCTTTGTCTTTTCTTGTCTCCCCTAATGTCACATTTTCTTTTAAATCACATGAAGGCGGTGGAGAACCTGTGTTCATATAAAGTCTCCCCCACGCTGTACAAGCAGCTACGGCAGGTCTGTGAAGATCACGTGCAGGCTCAGATCTACCACTTTAGAGAATATCCTTTTTCATTCTGCGGCACTGAGTAAATTATATGTTTAGCCCCTTGAAACATTTACTGAGCATGGATCAAAGAAGAAACAAACTTCATTCACCCAGAGCATTAATTTCACCTGGTGGTCTTGTAAAAAATCTTACGAACCAATACATTTTGACGTTTCATTATGGGTTAACTACTTGTCAGCACAAAAAGTGGTTAAAATCAGCTCCACTTTGATAGACAGTAATCTTTGACTCTTAATTAATCACTTTATGTTGCTTGCCATAATTACCATATTCAGTGTTATTTAAATTACATTGTTTTTCAGTCGAGTACTGTTACTATTGTACCTTTAATTAAAATGTAGATAGTGTGCTTTAACTCTGTTGGGCTGTGTGGCCACAGACTGGCCAGTGGCCATGCTGACCCTTGTACTCCATAACATTATTAAGATCAGCAGTGCCAATTCTGCCCAGCCTAAAATGCCTGGCTTCATGACAGCATATCTAAAAAGTGTGATGCTTGTTGCAATTTTTTTTATGATGTTTGGAATTGTTTCATGATATATCATTGTGTATGATAACAATCTATTAATAAGACAATTTAATTATTTATTTATGTATTTGATGTAATCCAGTTGCTATTTACTGTAGTTGGACTTTAAATTTATCTATTGCTCTTATAAAAACCTCAACATGCTCAGTACAGGTGAGAATTAAAGCCAGTGTCACCCAGCTTGAACATCAAATCTTTTTCAGTGTTCAAGAAGTAAGAATAAGGTATATGCTTCATCTGAGGTTTGTTCATTCACGATTTTCATTAAATGTAGTACTTAACGTGAAACCCACAGAGTCTTTGGACAACCTTTCCTTCCTGAAGCGAATGAATCGCTGCTGGCAGGACCACTGCAGGCAAACTGTAAGGTTTGATACATATCAAAGCTATGCTTAATGCCAGTTTTGTTAATAGGACAAGATCCTGAGGAATGTAAATCCTACATTCAAACATTTTTCTCTTTGTAGATAATGATCCGAAGCATTTTTCTTTTCCTGGATCGTACCTATGTGCTTCAGAACTCTCTGCTTCCCTCCATTTGGTAAAATTTCAGTTTATTCCTATTATTCTGTTTTTTAGATATTTAGTCATTTTACATTTAGTCATTTAGCAGACGCCTTTATCCAAAGCAACTTACAAGTGAGGTACAAGGCAAGAAAAAATCTAAGTCAAGGAGAAAACATCAAAGCAAAGTCTTATTAGAAAAGTGTTTACATTTCATGAGATGCAAGTGCAAGACATTGCAGAAAGGAAGTGTTTTTGTTTTGTTTTGTTTTAATAGATTTAAGTGCATAGGAAGGTACGGAAGAGTTCTGTTTTCAGCAGTTTTTGAATATTGGGAGTGAGTTTGCAGAATTTGGTAGCTCGATCCACCATCGTGGGATCGTTGCGCTAAAGAGTTTTGCTTGATGTCTTCTGTGTGGTGCTGGGACCACCAGACGCCGTTCATTGGCAGACCGCAGCGGACGGGAGGGATTGTAGACCTGAATGAGGGAGTTGAGGTAAGCAGGAGCTGTTGAGGTGATCACCCTGTAGGCAAGAGTCAGAGCTTTGAACCTGATGCGAGCAGCTACAGGAAGCCAGTGTAGAGATCTGAAAAGTGGTGTGACATAAGTCCTTTTTGGCTGATCAAAAATGTTAGGATGTACTTTGGAGGCTGATAATATGTATGCTTATGCCTTGCAGGGACACTGGGTTGGAACTGTTCCGTACTCACATTGTGAGTGACAGTGCAGTTCAGAAGCGCACAGTAGATGGCATTTTGGAGCAGATAGAACTGGAGCGGAATGGGGAGACAGTAGACCGCAGTCTGCTCAGGAGCCTACTAGGCATGCTGTCAGACCTGCAGGTACCTGTTTGCGTGGTTTACAACAACTAAACAGCAGATGGACTGAATGTGTCACCGTTTTACCTCCTGATAACTGTCCAACATTTGTTAAGGTGTACAAGGATTCCTTTGAGGAGAGATTTTTGATTGAGACCAATCGCCTGTATGCGGCAGAAGGACAGCTGCTGATGCAGGAGAGAGATGTGAGTGAGACTCTTAATGGATTTACTCTGTGTTGTTTGCTCACAGTTTCAAAAACTAATTATGTGGTTGTTTGTGTCCAGGTACCTGAGTACTTGCATCATGTGGCTCGCAGGTTAGAGGAGGAGAATGATCGTATTGTGAGCTACCTCGACCAGAGCACTCAGTAATTATTATTTTTATTATTAATATCAAAGCATATAACTGAAAAATGTTAAAACTAACAAAGGAATTATTCTATTATTTAAAAAATTTTACAAGAAACTAACATATCTGGCGGAATTCATTTAACTTCAATTAACAACTACTGTGGGAGATCTAAGTTACAAACACATTTGGTGCTTTTACTCATCATAAACGCTGTACGTATGAATAGAAATGTATTATTGCATGTACTAGTTTTATGAGTGATACCAGAAACTTTATTCTATCTTTATTTTATGGTAAACTCCCTCATCCCCTAGTACTTTTAGTATTTTTTTTTTCATTCCCACCCATAAATCGTTCGTAATATTATAGTTTTTTTTTTTGTTTTGTTTTTTTAATTAAGAAATGCTGGTACAGTAGTGTCAAAAAAAAACTTTGATGACATGCATACATTTTCTTATTACTTCCTCTTCCTTATTTCACAGGAAACCACTTATTAGCTGTGTTGAAAAACAACTTTTAGGAGAACACATGACTGCAATATTACAAAAAGGTATGTCAGCATAAAATACCCCTTCTGTGTGGTTATGAATTGTTACGGCTTTGTAGAGCTGCACCCATTCAATAATTTTTCAATTTCAGGATTTGATTTGGTCATAAACATGACATAAAATAAAATTAAGTTGTTTTTTTTAATAAATTAAGTTGTTTTTTTTTAAATCTGTTTTATTGTAAGGTACAATACATTATACACATCATATTATTAATTATGATTTTTGTTTTTTTTTTATTATCAGGTCTTAGCATCCTGCTGGATGAAAATCGTGTGACTGAACTAGCCCTTCTCTACCATCTCTTCAGCAAGGTGAAGGGAGGACTCCCCACACTGCTGCAGTTTTGGAGGGATTACATAAAGGTGCATTTATAATTAAGCTTAACCAACATCATATATACATAGACAGTTGCTTTTTTATGTCAGAAATTCATTGTTCTAAACTTGATGTCTGTCTTAGTCCTTTGGTGGAGAGATTGTATGTACACCAGAGAAAGACAAGGACATGGTGCAAGACCTGCTGGACTTCAAAGACAAGATGGACAACGTGGCACAGAGCTGCTTTGGACGTAGTGAGGGATTCATCAATGCCATGAAGGAAGCCTTTGAAACCTTTATTAACAAGAGGCCCAACAAGCCTGCTGAACTTATCGGTACGTCAGATGAAGAAATTACGTGATATGGGAACAGTGATTCTGTTCTGCTCATTTTTAATAACTTTGAAAAAGTATAAAACACACCTTTTGTGCTATTAGTGCAAATAACTTAACTCGTACCACATACGTATATTATTTTATGTTCCAGGGTATGATAACTGTTTTTGTTATGTCTTTTCATGTGCAGCTAAATATGTGGATTCTAAGTTAAGAGCAGGGAACAAGGAAGCTACAGAAGAGGAGCTGGAGAGAATCCTGGACAAGATAATGATAATTTTCCGTTTCATACATGGTCAGTTACACTGACAGTTTGCTTTCTCACTTTTTAGTGTTACTTTCCACTATGATGCTTTTTAAACTCTGATAATACTAATTGATTTTTTCTTCTTCTCTCTCCAGGAAAAGATGTATTTGAAGCTTTTTATAAGAAGGACTTGGCCAAGCGTCTGCTGGTCGGCAAGAGTGCTTCTGTTGATGCTGAAAAGTCCATGCTATCAAAGCTGAAACATGGTGACTCCCATTGCCATTAATAGCTGTCAGTAAAGAAAACTTTTGTCTGACATAGGGAAGTGTGCTTTAGGTAGCACATTATATCTATTATATATGATTACAGCAGGTCCATAACTTTTAATCAACCTTACCTGGTCTGTAGTGAATAAATGTTACCTTAACCTGGAGACCTGATACGATTTAGCCTGACGTTTCAATGTTGCTTTGACTCTTGTTGCTTTCAGATCAGTCTCATGGCCTCAGTAGTACCAGTACTACTGTGATACCTGTAAAGATGTTTTTTGCATGTGCTAAGGATTGTAGCAGATTAAGCACTAATGCAAATGTTAATACATTCTGATATAGCATGTCTTGGTCGCATGTGTTGGTGTGAGGTGAAAACAAGTTACTTGTGATAATATTGGTTTTAACTTCCTCCAGAATGCGGAGCAGCATTTACCAGTAAGCTTGAGGGAATGTTCAAGGACATGGAGTTGTCTAAAGACATAATGATCCAATTTAAACAGGTACTTACCATTTCACATTTACAAACAAATGTGCAGCATTCCATTTAACTGTATCATTAAAGTTACATTCTGCACATAATTGTTAAAAATATGATATTTCAACAGTATATGCAGAATCAGAGTGAGCCAAGCAACATAGAGCTTACGGTCAATATCCTCACTATGGGCTACTGGCCTTCCTACACACCCATGGAGGTCCACTTGCCCCCAGAGGTAAGAATTTCTATGCATATGTAGGTGCTGTTTTTTGTTCACAGTACTATTTGATACTACTTACAAATACAGTTGAACAGGATATGCATTTTGTGCACCTGCGATAAGACATTTTAGCGTAAGACTATTCATATTTTTCTATAGTGCATTTATTCTCTGGATTTAAAGTTGTTACACTGCTATATGACATTATTGAAGAAAACTTATCAAAACAAAATAACTTGTGATGATGATCATTAACTGATTCTCATCAAACTGTAGCAGGCACAGTCTTTGTACAGATTTCGTTTCCTAATGTTGTGGTAGATGGTGAAACTCCAGGAGGTCTTCAAGTTGTTCTACCTAGGCAAGCACAGTGGGAGGAAACTGCAGTGGCAACCAACACTGGGGCATGCTGTACTAAAAGCAGAGTTTAAAGAGGTAAAGGTTTGGGACATTTTATCAGGGTACAGCCAAGATGAATTAAATGGATTGAAAACATCTCTAAAGCACTTGCAATGACTGCCTTCTCCTCCAGGGTAAGAAGGAGCTGCAGGTCTCTCTGTTCCAGACTCTGGTGTTGCTAATGTTTAATGAGGGAGAGGAATTCAGCGTGGAGGAGATCCGCACTGCCACTGGCATAGGTTTCATATTTATTTAAATGTGCAGTACAGCAGTTTTTGTAGTTGTTTTTAGATAGACCTGCTGTATCATTTTCTCTTGTGTTCTGTACAGAGGAGGGAGAGCTAAAGCGTACACTGCAATCCCTGGCTTGTGGAAAAGCACGCGTTCTCAACAAGAACCCTCGAGGGAAAGACGTGGAAGATGGGGACCGATTCAATTTTAATAATGATTTTAAACACAAACTGTTCCGCATCAAGATCAACCAGATCCAAATGAAGGAAACGGTACAAATATTGTCCAGACATTTCAGAAGCTCCCTTTGCAGTTTTTTCACATACCACCGAGATTTTTTTCCCGCCTTTTTTTTTTACCAGTTTTACCCACATTTTTCTTACAGGTTGAGGAACAGGTAAGCACTACAGAACGTGTGTTTCAAGATAGGCAGTATCAGATTGATGCAGCTGTGGTTCGCATCATGAAGATGAGGAAGACCCTCAGTCACAACCTACTGGTGTCAGAGCTCTACAACCAGCTCAAGTTCCCTGTCAAGGTGACACATCTTAGGCTTCTTATTTTCCTCTTGATTTTTTATTTTATTTATTTTATTTTTGTTCCAACACATGTACACAAATCTTATTAGCCTCTGACTTGCTTTCCTCTCCACAGCCGGGCGATCTGAAAAAACGGATTGAGTCGCTCATAGACAGAGACTATATGGAACGTGACAAGGAGACTCCTAACCAGTACCACTATGTTGCCTGAGAAAACTCTGCTCTCACTGCCAGGCTTTCTTCGCTGCAACGTACAGCTGGCCACCCAAACACAGCATTACAGCCCTTCAGCCACCCAACTGTCCTCTGGTGCCTGATTTGTTTTTTGTTTGTTTCCCTCCACCTACAGTCTTGGGCACAGCATCCAGATCACACACAGCTCCAGAGAGACGAGACACTCGGCTGTAGGGTTCCCACTCTGCGATATTTTTAGTGGGACACCGAGATGTGGTTGGAGTAGATGTTGATGGATGATTCAGATGACTTACAAATCTGTTAATGCAAAACTCACCTGAAAATAACTAGCACTTTCTTCTGTTTTTGTTTTTTTTTTCCTCATTGGAATTTAGATTTTTCTTTTTGTCCATCACATTTAAAAACCAGTTATTTTCTGTTAGAGTTGGTGTCTCTGAAAGTTTTTTTTTTTTTTTGGTTTATTTTAGTTTGTTTGTGTTCAAGGCATTGTTAGGAATGGTTGCTCAACTGCTGCCTGTAAACCTGATTGGTGGGTTGCTTGATTTAGCAGAGAAACAGCTGTTGAGGACAAAGAAAAGAGTGAAGGTTGCCAGAGACATTGGGTCAGATGTGAATAGGTCAAACAGAGGGTTGATTGCTTGTAATAACTCGGATGTTAAATGACATGCAGGCAAGCCACTTAGGTATTTCTTTGGGCGTCTTGTATGTTTTGACCAAAATGTTCAAATGTCATGTTCTGACATTTTTGTAGATCAGATTGTATTCTATGTACGAGTGAGAAAAGTGAACCTGAATAAATGGATATTTAATGAGTCAGTTAATGATTTCTACATCACCAAAGAGTCTGTGAAGGATTTGCCTTTTTATTTTTAATTAATCACAGGATTCTTACTAGGGGAACAAATGTTTTAAATAACAGTTGTCAGTGATTGAAATGAGCCATTTGAAAATGCAATACCTCAAGTTACTGGAAGATTGAAATGAAAATGAAAGGCTACCTCCTGAAACTTAAAACTATTGCAGCAGAGAACATGAGTTGTCTAACAGTCTCGTTTTAAGACAAGAAAAATGCATCTTATCCCATTAAAAGCATTGTTAAAGGCTTAAGGGGGAATGTCGCAGGGTCCTGATGATGCTTGGACAGAAGCATTAAAGCAACCTCTTGAGTTCCTTCAAGGCTTTTCGCACACCCTCGTGAATTGAGGTTGTCAGCTGACTACTCAGAACAGATCCACTTTGCAACTTGCACAGCACATGGTGTGTGTGGACGCTCACATGCTATCTCTCCATATGGCAAACTACAGTACATGTTTGTATTCCAGCAATTCATTTGGTCTTTTCTCTCCCTCCATTACATTTTAGTTGAAAACCCTCAAGTAGGGTGTCGTGCGAGAATTAGTCAAAAAGTGATTAAAGCAACATACCTAAAAATACAGTATTCATTGGTATCACCTTACATAAATGAGGCTTTTATGTTATTCTATCCAAACTCGTATGTAACAACAAACATTTTATCCTGGTACACACCCAAAACTAGTTTTACGGCTGCATTTAGTCGTGGAGCAGAGCTCAAAGAGAAAAAGGCAGAGGGCGGTCTCACGTGACTATTTAGCTAAACGCTTCACAGTTCACGTGACGAGACGTCCTGTGCTACTGACCGCGGCTAACCGTGTGTAACGTTACTTAGCGGGTTTTTCTTGTAGGGCGCAGCCGACGAACGCCAAATACCGCGTTCCTTTCACCCCAGGCAGCAGAGAAACGTAAACCACAACAGGGAGGTTTCATTATCCAACATTAGACAACGGAGCGTCACGTCAAGTTCTTCGCCGTCACGTTACCGTAGACCCACCTGCGCCTTCAGTGCACAAGCCCCAGCTCTGCGGGAGTTGTTGTTCCCACGACGGAGAAAAAGTGAAGTCCACCTTGTTGCTTTGATCGGACCTTAAGGATGAAAGTCGTCGCGTTTGTCGTCGCCTGGTTTGCCGTTTTAGGTAAGTGTGCAGTTTAAAGGCTACTCGGACCGTTGGTCCAGCCACAAAACCTACTAAACCCAACCCTGGTTGTACACTAACGCTTGTTTACCAGGTGAACAAAGTGTCGATTAATCGTAATGTTTATAACGTTACAGTCGAAAATCAACATTAAGATAGTTGGCAACCAGTGATGAAAAAAGTAAGTTCAATATTGTACGAATTATCCACTCCCGTCGTTGTTTTTCGATGTGATGGTATTATAAAACAAAAGTGTTTAAATCCCACAGCCCAGTTTGACATCTACACACTTTTTCTGCTCAAGCAAAAGTCAAAAATATGAAAATCTGCGGACTAATCACAGTAAAAAAAATAATTAAATAATAAGCCCAGAAGCCAAAAAATGCTTATATAAAAAGCTGGAACTAGTAATAATTGAATAATGTTTTTAATTAATTTGTGAAATGACTTAACTTATTAGCTACTCGACCACTCGTTTGTTTTATGGTGCATTATATTCCAGTTTAGGTATATTTTTAGTCCACTAAATATACTGTATATTAAGATTCCTGTAGCAGTCGTGCTGTGCCGGTCCCAAGCCCGGTAGAAATTGGGGAGGGTTGCGTCAGGAAGGGCATCCGCCGTAAAAACGCTACACGCGGACAAATGATCCGCTATGACGACTCGGAACTCGCAGTATAAGCCAAAAAGACAAAAATAAAGATTCCTGTTACATAATAACAGCCTTAATAAAATTATCCTTTACAAACGTTATCTATTTTACCTAATAGAATTAAAAAGTACGGTTTAAACAATTATTTATCAGTTGATAGGAAATGCATTGGCAACTAATTTAATTACCAGTTTTTTAAATGTTAAGATTATCTATTTTACCATGCAAATGTTATTTATTGTATTTTATCTTTGTTAATCAATAACCCATAATGATAAAAAAATAATTTATCACACTAGTCTATATTACATTACCTCCACCTCAAACAAGCTGCAGCAGTGAAATGTTGCTTATACAACCCTTTGAATAATAATAATCTAATGACATAAAAGACAGTTTAACAGTCATAACATATTTTTTATAACTTGTATATATTCCCTAATATTGTTATTTTTTGCTAAAGTAAAAAGACACATTTTGATTGTTTAATTCTTTCTTGTGACTTTAACACCTTTGGGTGTGAACTGTTTGTTGGACAAAATAGACCAGGCCGTTTGAGGATGTCCCCTTTTGTAGCCCAGTTCATTTTACAGTTGGACATAACAGTAAGACACCTTCAAATAACCACTTTTATCAATTTTGAGGTATCTTATTGGACAAATGACAAAAGAAATGGCTATAACTGACGAACTGCTATTTATGTACTTGTGTCTATTTTAGGAAAGCTATTATTTAGAAAAGAAGTGTTTATCTTCTGAAGTTTGACCAAGTGGATATAAATACACCGACCACAGAGTTTTACATGGACAAAAATCCCAAAACTCATAGATCAGAGCAGAGTTACCTGAGAACTCCCTAGGTGTTTTATTCTAACCTAATGTGATAACCAGGTTTTGTTTATGTTGAAGAGCAGCAGCTTTGCCTCATTGTTGCATCATTTGAGAGCTTAATGTGCCTGCTGTTATGGCTTTGTGTTGCTCACACCACAGTGGGGGCCTACTGACAGTGTTTGTTTATGACCAGTTTTATAGTCCTAAACGCACACAGGCATCTGGCTGCTGACACAGGAAAACGGGCCAATACTGTTATAGCTCAACTAGTTGCAGCCCAGTGTTTAACCCCTTAATGCTAAAATTATTGTTAAATCATGTCACTCTCCAATATGTCCACGAGTTATGCTTAAGACTGGGGTGACCTTACACTTGACAACCCACAAGAACCAATAATGCTCATAAAATGGCAGTGTGGCATATTTTTTCATTTTGTTATTATTTCCAACACTGATATCTCCTTGGTACGTTGTTCAGCTGCTTTTACCTCATGATGAGATTGCAGTATTGTGTAAACTTTTCCTTGTATTTGTGTGTGGAAAAAAGAGGTGATATAAGGGTCAAGTTTTTGCAAGGCAGAGAAGACTTTTATTTACATCCTCACAAGTAGTTTTTTATTAATCTGATATCACTAACCTATCACTATCACTTGGACTGAACAGAACAAACACAAAAATAGAATTTAATAATATACAGTAAAGTAAATAAGCATTTATTCTGATTGAAAGTTATTCAAAGTAAGAAATGCTGCTTCTGGGAAGTGTGTTGAAACTCCTGCATTGCGTTAACTGAACTATAAAACTTGTGAGAAGGGTTTTAAGGACCTATGTTGTAGGGTTGATAATTATCTGAGTCCTGAATAGCCAGTGTAGCTTCCAAGCAATATGTTTGAGAAGTGCAGCCAATAAGTTGACAGTTTCCAGGGTATAAAGGTATTAATAGCTTACAATGCAAAAGTTAACGCTGCCAGGTTGGCTGAGCTGGTAAATGCTACTTGGTAAGTCTGCTCATGGGAGCCACATTTAGCAGGCACCTATCAGCCACAACTGGTGATCTTAAAAATGTTATGGAGGACAAGGGTCAGCATGACAACTCTAAGCAGTCTGCAGCTACATAGCTGCAAAAGCAACAAAATGTGATTCACTGTGTGCAGAGGTTATGGAAGTACACAAACTCAATAAGGGTCAAAGGTCACTGTTGGTAAAAGTGAAACAGATTTTAACCACTATGCATAAAACTAGCATGTGTAAGTTAATAATTTTGTATTTGAAAAACATCATATTTTTATATTAAAACCACCAGATGGTATTAATGTTGTGGCTATTGGCATCAAAGTCCAGTTTACTTTTAGCTATCTGCCGACCTCTGGTGGTGGTTTGTAACTGTATGTAGGACTGGCAGAGCAACACTAAAACATACAGCAATTACCACGTCATACATGTGACTGGCTGCATTTTCCTGTATATTTTTAGTTGGGGGAGTTTATTGTTAAGATGTTGGTTTTATTGTTTGTTTGTTTTTCTCTCCATATAAGGTCAGTGTTATGTCCGTACTCATTCTGTTCTCCCCTACAGGTTACATTCAGGCTGTTACCCTTGAGGTGAACAAAGGCAACTCCACCTGCATTAAGGCTAAGCTTTCCGCATTGTTCTCCATCTCATACAAAGCCTCCAACACTACAGTATGTAAAGTGACAACAATTAAGTTAAGTTAAAGACCAGTTCTGTATCTCCTTATGAACACCACATGTACCTATTGTCTTTCTTCAGAGAACAGTGCAGGTGCCTCTGCCCAACTCCACCACAGTCGACAAAGGCAGCAGCTCATGCGGTACAAATAGCAGCTCACCATGGCTGGTGGCCGTGTTTGGACCAGGCCACGCACTGGGACTGAGCTTTTCCACCAATGGAAGCCAGTATAGTGTTGCTAACCTGACGCTGAAGTACAACCTCAGCGATACCTCAACGTTCCCTGAGGCCAACAGCTCTGGTGAGAATACTATCTAGCACAACAGAGTTGTTGTCAAGTAAGGTTCAATACATTTACATCAGATGCAATAGTACAGTTCAAAGAGAGTTCAAACTTCTTTGATTCAACTTTTGCCCATTAACGTGACAATGGAAGTTTTTAGGTTGTAGCCAAATTGTGTTAATTCAGTAACGGTATCACCTAAACGTAATTCTGATGGTTAATGTAATGGTTAATTAACAAAGCTCTCTTCAAACTGTTGATTGTCTACCAAATGACTAAACTTACTTAAAATGTAAATGAGGACTGTATTGCTGAAGATTGTAAGAGAGGGAAAATCAATCCATAAAGTCACTCTAGAGCCATGAATGAATTGCATTTTAATAAAGTAAAGACTGCTCTAAAGAAATAACCAGCCAGTTAATCATCTTTTTTTAAATCAGTTCAGTATTTTTGACCTTATGAATCGGAACCTCCATCATTTGTATCATCATCCAACTATTTGGTTAAAAATCTGGCCTATATATCATATGACCTCTCCACTTGAATAAGATTTGAGAAGTTAATTTGATACTGGATTTAAATTTGAAATTATGCTATTGAACCCAAATTACATCTGATGTATAACAAAACAGGCTGATTGAGTTCGAATAAACTCCAGAGATTTCACATCTAGCAACCTTAAACCAGATGGGAACACAAACATTTAATGTGCACCGGTATAATAAAAGGTGTGTTGTATCTAAGAATTCATAATTTTTGGAAATAAAGACTGTTAGTTGCTAAAACATATTTCATACTTGGTCAAACTAGTAAATTCTGCATTCTACTGTTTATGTCCTAGATGTGGTCACTGTGGTGTCATCTTCAGTTGGGATCTGGGCGACGGTCAACACCACTTACCGCTGTTTGACCACCACCAATTTTCCACTCGGTGGAGCAACTGTCACTTTCTCTGATATGAGGCTGGAGGCTTACATGCCAGGAAATGACCTGAGTCCAACAGGTACAAATCTGAGTAGGTGTAATTGTATGATCTTTGATCTGCTTATTAATTGTTGATCGTATGTTACATTTTTTTTGGCATAGAAAGCGTATGTATGGCAGATAAGGCCAGTACTGCAGCTCCACCTACCACTGCCAGAACTACGACAACAGCAGCTCCATCACCAACTCCTCCAGGAACACCTGAACGTGGCAACTACTCTGTAAAAAACAACGGCACCATTTGTCTCCTGGCTCAAATGGGACTCCAGCTCAACGTCTCCTATTTCTCTCAACTTCAGAATAAGGTAATGTGGTGGTTCATGAACCTAATTTTGATCAATTCTTTACCGAACTTTAATTAGACCATAATTCTCTCCACTTTGCCAGACTGTCCGAGATGTAGTAAACCTGAATCCCAATCTGACAACTTCATCAGGCTCATGTGAAGCCAGCAGTGCTACACTGGCTTTGTCACAAGAGGGAACCACCACCCTCAACTTCAACTTCACTTTGGTAAATTCATTCCTCTTTTTGTTAATGTAGTTACATGATTAGGTTTTTATTGTGTTTGTTGATACAAATCCATTCAACTCATGTTATTCACAGAACTCCACATCCAACAAATACCACCTGAGTGGGATAACGCTGTTCACTAACTGGTCCGATATGACTGGTAATTAATCTTTGATCAGAAAAACTAATTTGTCCTAGCCCCAGTTTGTTTATCTCCAAGAAATATTAATACAATTCTCTTCCCCAGGGCCCTTCTCGGCCAGTAACACCAGTCTTAACTACATGCGGAGTACACTGGGTCGTTCTTACATGTGCAATGCAGAGCAAACTCTCGATGTGGTACCAGCTTTCTCGCTCAACACATTCAGACTGCAAGTCCAACCCTTTGGAGTCACCACCAACCAGTTTGCTACAGGTACTAATGCTTTTCTCTCATCAATGGTTTAAAGAAATATGCCATTTTAAAAGAATGGTACTAGTTTTGGGGAATTTTTCTCAGTTGCTTACTTGCTAAGAGTGACAAAAAGATTTAATAGATACTGTTCCGTCTGTAAGTCAACTTGCAACCTGTTAAGCTGCATCAAGCTCATTCACATTGTTGCCATTTTTGTGGCTACTTTTTGTCCCTATTTTTATGGCTGCGGGAATAACTGGGGAAACCACCGTCAGTGAGCACAATAACAGAACTTTGAGACAATTTAAAAAAAAAAAACAAAGAAACAAACAGAACAGAAAGACCCAGGGGTCTGGGACAGGGCCCAAGCTGTCTTGCATGAATAAATGTCAAAGGTTCAGACTCTGTCCTAAGTAATCACTCTGTTGCAGTAGGAGAGGGAATTTAACCATTAACTGCTTCTGTTATAGTGTTTCTATTTGTTTCTCTCCAGCTGAGGAGTGTCAGCTTGATCAAGACCAGATGCTCATCCCCATCATTGTTGGAGCAGCTCTTGCTGGCTTAGTGCTTATTGTGCTCATTGCATACCTAATAGGCAGGAAGAGGAGTCATGCTGGATACCAGACCATCTGAACAAAGCTGTCATTTAACTTAAACATAACAGACGAAATGATGGTAGCCCTGAGTGTTTGAACGAGCAAGAAACAGACTGTGACCCAGAGCATGAGTGAACGGAAGGAGTTTTTACTCTGTGGTGAATGCATGTTTTTGCATATTCTACTGAATGTGACCCCTGGATATTATGTTTCCCTTTCATTTTCTGTGTGGATGACAATGAGAAGCCAAAACTCTGCCCAGTTTAAATGGTGTGCATCGGAATGAAGCCCAAGAGGATGTCCCATATTCAAAAAAGGAAGCAGTTTGCATTTACTGCAGCAAGTTCAGTCCGATTTTTGGCTCCGTTTTCTGTGTTAGAAGTGGTTCAAATTGCCTGAACTGACATGTTCAATTTTTAGCTGTAATTGTGTGATTATAGGGATCATTTATAAAAATAATTTGTTACCCGATGCAGTTAAAAAGAATGAATTTCAGCAGTTTGTTTCACCGTTGGTCAAAATGTAAGTAGATGCAGTTTTATTCTTACACCCACACTAGTACTGTTCTAAACTTTATATGTATAAAATAATCCAAGTAACTTTTTCCCGGCACGTTCCTCCACAGTCGAGACAGATAAAATCCTGAACTGTTGCATCAGTGCATTGAGCCACAGTTGAATTGATCTAACTGCGGAGTCTGGTAATAACTATGGTTAAAAATGTGGTGTGCTGCTTTGTATAACCAGTGTGCAGTGGCCCTGCCATACTGACTACCAACTTTGCATTTCTAAAATATATATAAAAGTACAAGTGATTACATGCCTGGGTTAATTTTCTATCCTTGCTTTTCCCCAACAACAAAAAGAGCTATAGTGATTTAAGCTTTTATTGTTTTATAGAAAATGGTTTGATCTCATTATCTGTCATGGAGCCAAAAGTCAATACAAATCTAAAGTCCAGCATTTCTTTTATATAATTTTGTGTGAAATAAACATGGTTGTTTACTCAGATGTTCATTCAAGTGTACATTACACAGAATACTCAAAGCCAGGATCACAGCCAAAGTTATTTCTGTCCAGTGCAATGAAATCTGACATCAGTACTACGATAGTTCAAAGGGCCAAAAACTCAACTCTAGAATAAACTGGACAACATTGTTAGAAAAGAGAGCAGCCCTTTCAATTGTGACTATATTGCTTCAGTATAGTGCATTTGAATGCACAGGTTGCAAAACCTGAACTTGAATGTAACTAAACTAGCCATTTGCTGCAAAGCTTTTTGTCTTCTAACGTTACGGAGTAGAACTGCATAATTCCACATTAACTAAATCAGTTTAAGATGAGCTACATGTTAATTTCAGGGGAAAATGTCAGTTCATATAACCCATGTCTAAGAATGGTTGTCTCAAAATATGATACAGACAAAAAATACATGAAGCTGTCACTGCTACATTCATCATTTTTTTTTTAAAAGTGCAAACGAGATGCATAGCTGCTGAATGGTGGAATGTTTAGGCAACGGGAAGTCTGGGTCATGACTCTTCTGCAATGATGCGAGATCGACAAATTGCCCTCAGTTTATTTAAGGTTGCCATGGAGAGACTTCCTGGTTCAGTAAAGATTTTCTTAAAGAAGCAAAAACAGCATAATTATAGAATTAAGGAAATTGCAATGGATGTTTAACAGTTCACTGGAGGGAAGATCAATTGTTTTAAATAATTCTTAACAGTTTATTTAATGTTTTTTTTACCTGCATGAAAGTGTGGCATTCATCAACAAATGGTCCGTGGGTGATCTGCTTGAAAATTTGGCAGATGTCCGGCAGTGACTCTGCCTGTTGAATCTGAGCCTGATTGTTGTGGATCAGTGTCAGAGCTACACGGAACAGGATTTTTGAGCCCTCGTAGAACAAGCAGTCCCAAATCCGCAGAACTGTCTGCACAAAACAGCAACAATGACTCCCAACAGTAAACTCGTGGTCTGTGATTTGCATCTAAGTGTAAAATGATGTTTAACAGTGATAAGATTTGTTAGAAACCCTCAAACATCTACACGCATTGTACAATATTAAATGAGCTACAATCAGACTCCACCACCTGGTAAAAGAGCAAACTAATGAAAATGCATGCATACATTACAATTGGTTTTTACAGTGTGATATTTTAATGACTACCTCCATTTCTCATGTACTAAAAAAGTAAAGGCAGAGGTTAAGGTGTGTAGGTTTTTTTTTTTTTTTTTTTTTTTTTTTTTAGGGGGTCACAAACTCTGAAAAGTGTGAAGCTCCATGTATATTGGAGAACAAAGAAATCGACCCCCTTTCCAGGGCAACGCAGGAAGCTAGTATTAACTAGGATTGTTGTACATGCAGGGTTGTTGTTTCCAAAATACAAGAATGCAGTCTCGGCATAAAGCGTGGCGAATGGTGGCGTGACAGAGCTTTTATTGAGAGATTACAATCACATAAAAGGTTAGCTGAGATATCCTGTACTACATGAAGTTTTGAATGCTAATAATAAAATGCATAAAATGCATTTCCAACTTAACAAGCTTTCCTAAACTCGTTTAATAAAGACATTTTGGTAAGGCCTGACAAACTGCTGTGAGACTCATCAATTGGGATATGTGTGTTTCCCTCCTGGCAGACAGCTCACCTCAACTGGCAGGATGTCAATGTAGAGGCAGATGAACCATCTGGACACTACCAGTGTCCACATGACATTATTATCCATCATGGTTTTCCAGACTCCAGGAATTTTAACTTTAACCAGCTCCCCTAGCACCTCCTGGTCCATCTTCAGCCCCAGCATGGCTGGACTGTAGTAGTCTGAACACACATAAACACTTTAACCATAGTTATGTAGTGTTTTTTTTTTTTAATGTACCTGTAAAAGCTAAACAAATGTCCGAGGAAAATAGCTGAAAATAAACGGACTGTAACTAAACCTAATTATCACTCCTGTCCAAACTACTGCTGCCATGTTTTCTCCAATTAATGTTGACATTGCCTTATTTAAGTGAGTGCAAGATTGGAAAAATACTGCAGGTATTAAGCCATGGAAAGATAAAGACCATGTGACTTCATCAGGATTATTTTTAGACCATAGCAAAGGCACAACCAGAACACCTGCATCTACCCACACACCTGCCACAAGACACGTAGGCAAATTAGTTTACACGCATGCAAACGCATACACAAACCTGGTAAAATTCTGCCCAGTAGTGCATCCATCAACCAGAAAGACTTCTCTTCATCTTTTGTGATTATGAGCAGATACCCAGCTATAAAATTCATCCCCTGTAGACAAAAGAGAAACACACAGGTCGCACATCAGTCTTCTCTGAGGATTTATAAATGTTAATAAAGCATTCAGAAGTATTGTTGACTATGGTGTCAGTATTATATGAGTATAATTAGTGTCTGCATAAACAATGTAACATCAACACAGCTGTGCTTGCGTTTTTGACTTGTAATCCAAGCTGCACAAGGTCTGCAGAGTCGAATTTGCCTTTCAAATGCTAATAATTAACATACCCGTAGAGCTAAAGTGAGAAAACACTGACACAAACAACTTCTCTTAGGACACACAAGCATAAGTATTGGAGTATTCATTTAAGTTAGTAGTTTTTAAATGTATACACTTACAGGTTTGCATGGCATATTAAATTATGCCACAAAGATTTAAAAACATTTTAAAAATCCTAAAGTAATCATCATGTTAACAATCCAATACATTTTAGACTTAGGATGGATGTGTAGAACGTCCCCATTACCTGACAGTAGCCAACAGCTGGACTGTGGCAACCATAAGCCAACAGTACATTGTACAGAGCTTTCTGCAGACATTGACTGGATGTCTTGCGGAATTGGATGTTGTCTGGAAATGTTCTGTTTAAGTCTGAAAAAAAAAAAAGTGACGACATGTCTTTGTGCACTTGTACAAACATGAGAGTTACAGAAGGAGTAACAGCAGGAAAAAGAAAATTGCAAACTAAACCCAGGTCAGGCATTATATAAAAAATACTTTAGAATTTTACTGAAGGATTGTGTCCTTGTCAATGTAGAGACTCCGACAACTAGCTGCAAATATTGCAGATTGGGAACTTGGAAATTGATGGATAGCTGCTCTTTACATGCATTCAGGCAAGAACTTGGCTAGTATGTCCACCCCCTTAAGGCCAACAGTGGAAAATAGCACCCTCATATTGTTATGAACTACAATTCACTCTTACTTTGAAAGCTTCTGTTGTTCCAAAATGAATTTCAAGCAAAATTAAAGAAAATATCAATCAATGTTCTCAGAAGGGTTATATCCTTTCTCTAAGAAGCAGTGTTGAAATTTTGCAACAAGACACTATGGTTTCATTCTAACATTTTAATTTTGAATTAAACATTTGTAATTTAAAGTCTATTTTGGGAAATGTATTTAATCAAGGGGTCTGGTTAATAAGTGATATTAAAATGGGCAACCTATTAACTGCAGCCAGTTTATTTAAAATAATGTGGTAGTCCCCTTCCCGTTCAGTTAAATAACCAGATGATATTGGCTATAAAAACAGATTGGAAAAGAAAAATGAATAGTGGTAAGACAAAACTGGCAGTAACTGTCAGGTGCTTGATGTGTAGAATGTGGCGTCTACCCTCTGGAAGGCGGGTCAGAAAATACAGTATATTTAGAAATTAAGCTGTGTTTCCAGCTTGAGAAAATTACTAAAAAGAATTATTTAATCATTATTTTGCTGGGGAAATGTTTTTAAAGCAGAAGGGTTAAGATCACTGAACATGAATCAATTTAAAGCTTTATTAAAAACATATTTCATTTACGAGGGATAAATTGCAAATACATACATAAAAAATTTACTTTAAGCACTGGGAAAGGTTCAATAGTGCAGATAATTGGTAATTGGTAATGTTAAGAATTCTCAATTATTTTTTGTCTTTCCTGGAATGAGTTGTATATTTAGTCGATGAGTGTGCCCTGTATGTATGGGTTTGTTTTAAATGTTCAAAGACTTGGACGTTTTTACTGGCCTTCCATCACTGTGTTTTTCTTTTGTAGTGCCCTTATTCTGAATGGCTGCTCAGTAACTCACATAAAGAAATATCAACAGAGTAGCAGATCTACTTGGACAGTCTCACAAAACCATGCAGATGTCACAAGAACACTAAACCCTTCTGTTGTCTGTCACTGTGCCTGTGTGGCTGTCAGTGCAGGCACTATGCAGCAGGTTCAGCACCTTTGGGTATATTAAGTGTTAATCAGCAAGCACTCCGTATTTAGTACAATGTATTAGCTTTAGGGGGAGGCAGCGAGAAACATTTTCCTGACAGACAAACTTTACAATGCAGCTATGTGTACTCTAACTTTTAAACAAAAAGTAAAGAGCAACTTTTAACAATAGATGTGAGAAAATGCAGCTGTGTGACCTGTTGCTTGGAATTTGAGGCTGACTTATTGTGTGCCAGGGGTCTAAAAGAGGTTTAGGTGAAACTGTTCTCAACCCTGACCTGTGCTTATGGCCTCCACCAGTGTGGGGTCATGCTGGGCTCTGAGCATGGCCTGGTAGTAGCCCGGGTTACTCTCGAGCTGGTCTTGAGCTCCACTGGCTGCCATCCATATCAGAGCCCTGTGCTCATTAGGAATGCCCTTACGTACATAACGCTTTACTGAAGGAGAGAGAGAAAATGCTGACATTTAGTTCACAGTTACAGTGCACATTCATTCTGTGAGGATACTGGTATGTTCAGTTTTAACACTCACATTTAAAATTTTTCTGAACTTTGCTTTTGCCTTTTAGTAGTTTGGACCACTTGATGGAGCGCCGGGTAAGCACAACTAGATAGTCGGACATAAGCTCCTCATACGATTCATAGTCAAAGTCCTCTGGGCGCTCAAAGCCATAAGGATCCACTCTGGGTCAAAAAGCAAAAAAATTAAAACTGTTAAAGACATAATGTTTGAATTTGATCTTAAAGGATGGTTTTCAATGTGTACATCATGGCCATTCATGTCAAAGGAACAAATTGAGCAACTTCAATTGAACAAAATTACGTGACATGCACTTGTGCTTAAATGTATGCATATCCTGTTGTGTGCTAAGATGTTATTTATTGTCATTGAAACTAAAGACAAACTTACATCTCTCGCTGAACATAACATTGCATTCATATTTAATGTGTTTTCTTTGTTTCATTGGCCAGCATAATTTGTTGGCTAGCATTTAGTGGTCCCTATCATCCTTGCTTCATTATGGCCTTGTTTAGGCATAACCTAATTAAATAAAGCCATTACGCCAAAAAGAGAATGGAATCAATGGTTCTATTTTTTTAATTTATTCTTTAATATATAGCACGTGTACCTGTATTACCCACGTCTACAATCTGGTTCTCAATACAAAAGTCAGTTGCAGTTGGATCAACCTGATGCCTTAGGTAACACGATAATCTTCCTGCAGCTTAACTCTTTCACAAGACCAATATCAAGGCCACCACTGCAGAAGAAATGAAGCTGCAGAGCAGAGATGTGGTTTGACACGAGGTTTGTTTGGAACACGTTTAAACACACCAGACTTTATCGCATTAAACCACCTAAAAGCAGAGAGCGAGGGCTTTAACTGGCACTGTGTGGCTATGCAAATACTTTATGGAAATAAAGGTATCAGCATGCAAAGGTTATGTTTCGTGTCCGACAATGCCCTTGTTGGTAAAAGGAAATCTAGTATACACACGATACACCTATCAGTGTGGGGTTTATGAATATGGCACCTGATTTCAGTGTGTTGGCAGTTTATGAGATGCACCTAGCCAAACCTAACAAGAGTCCTGCAATAAAGCCTATACCTCTGGCAAGCTTTTTTAACATTAACAGTTTTCAGTTGAATATCCATAATTACATTTCCGATATCAAGAACTGCATTTGGACTACTCAAAATTACAGTGTGACTAGTCAAATTTATAATACAAAATATCTATAACTGCATTCTGACCAGTAAGAATGAGCATTTAAGATATCTAAAATTACATTTCGAATAGTCACAATTGCGTTGTAGAGATCGGAAATGACGTCACTCTCGTCATTGTGCTGTTTTAGCATTTATTGGAGCAACAAAATTCAAATTTCAGATACCTAAAATGTATTTATAACTGGTCAAATATGTAATTTAAGATACCAGCAACTACATTTTAACCAGTCAGGGAATGGGAAAACGAATTTAGGATATCTACTATTTAATTCTGACCATTCATAATGTGAATTCCGTTCGACTAGTATTATCTTAGTTTTAAGACATCCAAAACCATAATAAAGATATCTTGTAAATGTGCCAAATCAAAGATACCTTTAAATGAAAATTTGACTAGTTAAAATGTAATTCAAGATATCTGTAATTTAAATGTTGACTCGTCATAATCTAATTAAAGATGTCTGGATTTCACATTACGGATAGTCTGAATTGAATAGTAGATGTCTTTTGTCTTTTAGGTCAATGCGACTTTCTGACTAGTCAAAATGTAATCACATATATCTTTAATTAAAATGTTGACTACATAAAATGTAGTTTCAGATATCTTAAATTACAGTTTCGACTAGTAAAAAGTATATTGCAGGTATCTAAAATGTAAATCCTGTCTACTGGTTATATGAAAAAATGTGTCCAGTCTAAATATAATCATGTCACAACATAACTTAGGAAGTATATTAGTCTGTAAAATGAATTATTAACAATCAACCACGTGCTTTTATTTAAAGGGCCAACCAAATGCAGTCTATCCAGGGAATAGTGGGCAACCGCCTGGGGAACCCCCCAGAAACCAGTAATTTTCTGTCAATTAAAAATATCTCGACCCTAAGTTAATAATTAAACTACAGTGGAGGTCAGATCCTTTCTAGGAGACCCTAATTAGGCCTATCCAAATAAACACAATCGCATTGGATTCTAATCCAATTTGCATCTCATCAACCTGCTGTTAGCTTTTTAGCAGCTGAAATAACCGCAAACCCCCAGTGTCTGCTAACGTTACCTGTCCACTCGGTCTTTAGCTCTGCCGCCGGCGACTCTGGTCCGGTTGATCGCTTTGTTCTTCTTTTCCATTGCCTCCTTTCTCCGGTGATATCTCAAAACAACAAAATTTCCGCTAGTGTCACTATATACTCACCTCGTTGATTTTCCTGCAAAAAGCAACGCAAAAGTTTGAAGCAAAGCGTGACGGTGGGACGCACGGTTTTTAGTTGAGGCAAGTTAGATCCGCGTCCACTTTCTCCATGTTTGCGTGCGGAGGAACGGGACAGGACGCTGCTGGTTTTTTATCCTGGGATTAACATCCTATTCTCGAAAATCCGCGGAAAGCATGCTCAAATTCCTCCCCGGAGCAGCACGTCGTTTAGCTTCAAATGTTTTCTGGTGTTCAAGCAGTGTAGAGAGTGCGGAGTTTGCCCTGGGTTTTATCGCCATCCACATGCACCTGCTACTGCTGGTCTGGTTTCCCTCCCGGAGTAACTTCCAACTAACCGGGACACCGGCGTGTAGCTCTAATAACAACATCCAAACACGACGTCTAGCTACAGTATTTGAACGCTCCCCGGTGTAATCCAGATAATCCAGACACTACAAGAGATTTCCCTGTTCTTCCTCGGAATACTCCATTGAGGATTTCGGACTCGTGACGTTTGACCCGGGACACAAACGGCAATCAGACCTAATGTTGCTTTCGAGTACTTCCCGTAACATCCTACTTCATGGTCCATTGCTACGATTAAGTGTGACGCATGGCGTTTGAATAAGGAGGGGAGGAAAGGTGAACTTTAAATGTTTAAGTTTTTAAAAGGTTGCATTAATCTTCCACCATGTTTAGTTTATAACGTTTAGTAATGTACGTATTTAGCACTTTTATTCACCGTGTTTATCTTTTCTCTAACCCCAAAATATTTAATGTAATAATTTAGCAAAAGGAAAAGCAACAAGTCGAGGATTTTCAGTATTTTTATCTGAAAAGGGATTCAATTAGTTAATTTATTAGAATAGTTTGACAAGATTTTCTTTCACCTGAATGATTGAATAACTAAATTCTTGCTGAATAACTGAATTCTTGCAGCTATAAACACATGGCATCCCTTGTTATCCACTAGGTGACGGCTGTCTGCATCACTGAATAAAAAATGAATTTAAGAGCATTACCTTTAAACTGTAAATGCCTCCATAACCGAACATATATTTATTTTATTATCAATAGTATCGACTGTTGACACAGACACAACCTACAACCAAACTCCCCGTGAACATAAAATCGCTAGTGCCCATATGTCAGATAACACATGAAGGCAGCCCTGGTAAGTAGCCGCGCCCTTTTCAGGAACGTAGGATAGGTAAATACAGCCGTTGGGTTTAACGGCTGTATTAAGAGGTCCTTTAAAATTCTAACACAAATGATGAACAAAAAATATCACCTTCCCAATAACTGCTCTAAAAATAACTCCACAGTTTTTTTTTTTAATCAAAACAAATATGGCCTTTTAAAATGAATGAATTTGGACACAGATAAACACACGGCATCCATCCAACATCCGTAGTGACACACACGGATCATTTCATTAGCAAGACATTCTTGCAGAAAATTCTAAAAAGTGGGAAAATTTTCTACATGCTTGGAAGGGGGGGAAGTAGCGCCATCTGGTGGACAAATATTTAAATTAAACATAGAAGGCAAGTAGTTCAAAATTAAATGATATCAAAAAGGAATGCGTTAGTTTTTGTTAAGATAAATCTGGGATAAAAAATTAGATTTTCAATGGTTTTGAAGGGAATATTCTGTCCTGAGGTTAAAATGTGTCGTTTTGGGGGGTTTTTTTGTTTTTTTTTTTGTCTTTTAGCCATTTTAGGTTAATTTAAGGAACCGGCACAGCAATTGTAAACTTTTTAAAAATGGCAAATGGCAAATCTGAGCTATATTCATTAGACAGCCATCCAAAATGGCTTGAAAATAAAGAAACTGAATGGCATAAAATGTCCCTCGGATCTCTTAAGGGTTAGCCGCTGCTGCCAGGGCAGCAGTAGTTCCCTGACAAATCCCTGTCTTTGAACATACTTACGACGTGAATGATTCAAGGCCTGAGCAGTCTCTAAAAATAATAGGATTTTAGTCAAAGAAAATGAATGGATAAACCCAAAAATATGGCACTCAGAATCATTAGTTTACCTGAGCTCTTTCTGTCCCAGCATTATCACAAACTCATAAACTTGGGGAAACATATAATTATTAAATAATTTGCTTGTGAGCTAATTAAAAAATGGAATGCGTAATGCATCATATTGGCCATATTATACACTGAAAATTCTAATTGGTTATATATCTAATCGGTTGTATTCTGACTTAGAGAGGTTTATTAAGTGTAGAACACTTACAGTTTTGGTTATCCGTCTAAGAAAAAGTACTTGAAAAGTTACTCAGTATTACTATTTTAAACCACAAAATCCTTTCAAGGTAAATGTACTGTGTACTGCAATGCAAGCTACACACTTAAGTTTGGCCAATTTATGCGACATTTCCTGCAACTCTGAATGTCTGAGTTGTAGTTACATTAACAGCAATCAGATTTACCTGTTAAAAAACCATGGCAACTGATCTTTAATATGCCCCAATACATCTTTCCTATCTCTCTCTCTCTCTCTCTCCGCCTAGTAGAAGTAAAAGTGCTTCTTGTGTCAATTAGCTGTAATTATCCAGTGCACAGATCTGGCCTTCAGACGTAAAATGTACATCACACTGTACTGTATTAATCTGGATTATATATTTGACTTGCAGCAGAGCAAATTTCACCCTTTAATTGCACAACGGTGGTCTGACCTCGTTAATACTTGCATAGAAGTTTTCCTGGCAGACTAACATATACAGTTCTACGTTTGTACCTAAATCGTATTAAAAATCATCCCACCACAATAGATCTCAAACCATTGTTTGCAAATAACGGACTGTTATAGTAGTGTGCTATTTTATTTTTAAAAGTTAACATTCATTAAACAGGTAAACTGGACAATTTAATGGTTAAATTACTGATTTATATTGAATTAATTTGTTATTAATTTGTAATATTGTTTGAGGTCAATCTAGTTGTCTGTTGCCTAGTCTTCATATTATGCAGTTTAAACGTTGAAGTAGAAAAGAAGATAAAATTGCACATGTATATACACTCCCCTCCAAAACTATTGGAAAAGTGTGGCAAAATCATGTATTTTTGCTGCAGACTGAAAACATCTGGGTTTGACTTTGATTTGATTAACGTGAGACAAGAAATCAACATTTCAGCTTTTATTTCCAGGTATTTACATCTAGTTCTGATACATAATTTGATGCTTTTGTTTGAACCCACCCATTTTTCATAGATAGAGTTTAAGTCTGGAGATTGAATTGGCCAGTCTAAATCCTTCCACTTCCTGCCCTTTTTGGCAGTGTGTGGTCATTATCTTGCTGCATGATGAAAACTCTCCCAATCAGTATAGTTGCATCTTTCCTTAAATTGGCAGACAAATTGTGCCTGTAGGCGTCTGAGTTCATTTTGCTGTGGCCATCATGTGTTACACCATCAGTGAAGATTAATGAGCCTATCCCAGAAGAAGCCATGCAAGCGATGACATTACCTTCACTCTGTTTCACAGATGAGCTTATGTTTGGAATCATGAGTAGATACTTTCCAAACTTTACTTTTTTGGCAAATTCCAGACTGGCCTTCCTGTTCTTTCTTGCTAATGAGTGGTTTGCATCTTCTGGTGAAGCCTCTGTACTTTTGTTCATGTAGTCTTCTGCAAAGAGTAGATTTTGATACCTTCTTTCCTGCCCTCTGGATGTTGTTACTGGTGTTACTAACAGTTGTTTTAGGGTCTTTCTTTATACCTCTCACAATGTTTCTGTCGTCAACGGCTGCTGTTTACTTGATCTTCCCATTCGACGGCTGGTATTTAGTACACCAGTGGTTTGTTTCTTCTTCAGGACATTCCAATTGGTTGTATTGGCTATGGCCAATGCTTGTGCAATAGCTCTGATTGATTTTTTCCCATCTTCTCTTAGTTTCACAACTGCTTGTTTTTCACCCATAGACAGCTCTCTGGTTCTACAGTAAAAATAAAGAAATTGGCCTCACTGTTAAAATACTTTTGGAGGGGAGTGTATGTACTGAGTAACTGAATCGCTCCTATCTTTCCTTGACAGGAAACAGTGCTTAACCAGGAAACATTGTTCATTGTCTTTAATTGGACATCACTGTCTGTGCATTAGTACCGACCTAAAAAGTGAAGGTGTCGGTAAAACGTATGATCTTGGGTTTATAGGTTTGTTTCACTGAAGGATCCCCATAGTTGATTGTTGTATACTTTGGTCTTTGTTTTGGCTTCTCTGCCTCAGGTTGAATCTCAGGTAATGTCACAGCAGATGTTTTGCTGACTTCAAATCCAGCCGTACTGACATTGTCTTCAGAAAGTCTAACATTTTGCTGCGTATTAGTCTCTTTTATTTCCACCTTTTTCTCTCTGTCCTCCTTGTCTTTTTCTTGTGCTTTAACCTCTGTTGGGTCCCCTTTGTTTTTTATATGATGAGTGATATCACTGGGAGGGTACAGGTCAAAGTCCTGAACATTTTCCATTTTCATCAACACTAAGTTAAGAGGACACATAGAAGTATCAGATTGTGATGGTGAAATTGCATCCAATTGTGGTGTGGACTGAGAGAAGGAGTAAGTGCGCTCGAGACCTTGTTGATAATCACATCTGGAAACATGCGGCATGACATACTTGGGCATGATTCTTTGAATAGTAACTGCTCTGAGGGTGTCTGGGTCTTCCACTGTGCTGTTGTCCATTTGGTCATGGAATTTTTCCTCAAAGATTCCCTCAGTTTTGGGGCTTACAGTGTCTTCAATTACTATAGAAGGTTCACCTGCAGCTGACTTGCTGTGAGAGGCTTTACAGGGACTGTCTTTCTTCAGATTTAGGATCTTTTCTGATGCTGCAGCTTTGATTTTCCGCAAATATTGTTTGGGTGAGGAATCTACACGCGTGTACACCACAGGACAGCAGGTAATGGTTGCCACATACCAGAGAAATGGGTCTTCCACCTGCAGAAAAAACCTGTAGGCTTCTGGGAAAGACCACTCTGTGACTGACATTAAACAGAACAGCTCTAAGCTTCCATGTTTTAACCTGTTGATGATACATGTGTCGGTTTGATTAACTATAGTCTGACTTTTACCATATTCCCCTGATACCCAACCGTTAACATTAGTACCGTGAATATGTTTTAATGAACAATGACTACCAGCCTTTTGACCTAAGGGCTGATCCCCCCTTGGCAACACTTGTTCTGCTTTCAAATCATTTTTTTCTTCCAGGTTTGGGTTTACGTTTGTTAAAAGGTCTAAAACCTCCTCCGGTATTTGTTGTTTTCTATTTGCAATTTGATTTCCCTTCAACTGTTGTCCAAGAGATTTACTTTTCATTAGCTTGTGTTGGTTTTGTTTGTGGACAGTTTGGTCTACCACCTGTTGTTGCACTCTTTCATGACTGTTTAGTTTCATTTTTACATTACTTGACATTTTTACTTCTATAGAGGGCCTTGCATGCAAACATTTCAAGTCCCCTTCATTACATACAGTGGCCATGGTTTCAAATCTTTTCATCAAGGAAGACAAGAAGATTCCTCTTCCAATGAGTCTTGGTTTGATCGGTTCTTTTATCACATTTAGGCCTCGTTCTTTCCGCTCAGCCACGGCAAACTTTGCCACCATATCCTTCACGCTGCCAGTATTTTTCAGTCTGGGATCTCTTTTAGCTCGGTCTCTCTTCTGCACATCATGCTCATTGCCTTGGCTGTAATTCACATTGCCTGCTACTTTGATAGAGGACAGAGTTCCTACTTCCCTTTGGTAGGTGATGAAGGTTTTGGGTGTGGACCTTGTAAATTTTGATTGGAGGAGCTGGAATGTGGTAAGGCGTTGAGGTATTAGGCCTCCGGCTTTTTTATTTCCTCTGTACTTACTTAGTAATCTGTCTTTTTTAGGCCCTGATTGGTGTTTTTCAGGCATCTTGGAACTGGTCTCAGCAGTTTTTAATTCAGTCATTTTATGCTCTTCTGGGAGCTGAAGCACAGTACAACTTGGCTGAAGGTGTTTCATTGAGGTCTCAGTTCTCCCTTTAGGACAATCTTTGTTTCTTGTATCTATTTCTGCTACAATCCCAAACTCTGACTTCTCCAAGCTTTGGTTTCTGGTGGACCACTTGGGCAAGTCCTGCATTATGTAATGCAGGAGACTTTCAAAAATCCCTCGGAGGACTGGGTGGCATTTGCGGTCTCTAACCAACTTCCTCAGCATGTTGGCATCAGGGCTGATACTGGTTTTCCAAGAATCTGGTCTACAGAGAATAGAGGATATGCAGAACTTAATCCCTGTAGCCATCTGCAGCTAGGTTTAGTTCTGGTGAAACTGATATCACCATTATGTTAGAAAATCTTAGACACACATTTTCATCAAAGATGTTGAAGTATGCACTTATGTTTGCTTTTAAATCTATTTCGACCCATGCATAGCAAAAGTTTGCATCACCTTATTTTGAAATGTCACAAAGACTAAAACTAAGATTTTTCATCAACATAACATTTAAGGCACATTCAATGTTTACAATTGTTCTTTCATTTAGAAATTGAAGTTAATATTTAATAAATTAATTAACTGGGATGCAAACTTTTGCACATATGTATTTTTTAAATGATTTTACTTAAACTTTATGTTATACACTCCTTTTCTTTTTTTGTTACTTCTGAAGATGAACATTGACATTTATACTACCTGAAGCTGAAGTTTTCAATCCCTTTACATGCCATTTCATGGTTATTTTACTCTTTCTCATTTCAAAATAAAGGGATGCAAACATTTGCACCCAACTGTAAATACCACTGAACTACAGAGGGATTAGTTTTTGGAGCACTGTAAATTTCATTGCCATATAAAACTAGTCAGTGTTAAATTCAGCGTAATCTTCAGAAAGGCACTTCTGAAGCACTTGGTTATACAAGTAGCTATCCCAGTCCAGCAGAAAGTAAGAAAGATAATGTTTAGATTGGGAAGTGAGGTGTTGCTGCAGTGTGATCTTGTTACAGGTTATTAGTTGAGGGTTGTAGAGGAGGGCTGTGTAACAAGAAGCAGAAATCTGGTCAAAAATTAAAAAGCTACCATCTAAATAAATGTTTTAGTAAAGCCAAAGAGAGACAGGAACCTTGTGAATCATCTCTGTTAATTTTAATTGACATGTCATATTAATATTCCCCATTTTGTAATGTTTTCACAGTATAGTATAGTACACCATACCTGATAGGAGCATCACAGTGCAAATGACAATCACAGTATAAGAAAACTTAATTAATGTTCTGCTAATAAAACAAATTGATATATATAAAAGTTGAAATTGTTTCATTAAGCACATCTCACATGCATTGGTAGGCTAATGATCGATAGGCTGATTCTAGATCAAAAACGTTTAACCTTATTCAATGCCTCACATTAGATACATTTTAGATGAAAGCATCAATTCAAGTGTGTAGAGCAAGTTGTTGAGACCTTGAAATCAGGTTTCACCAAAATCCTCAGCACACAATTGTGCAAAATTGTGCTGCATTTGACAAAATATTACATTTTGCATAATGTTAATAAAGGTTAGCTTTACAGAAAGGAGATGTCGGAGAAGGAAATTACGTTTTGGTTACAAACCCCCATTTTTTTTTTTCCACAGTTCTGTCATTTCAATTGAATAAAGACTTATGCATCCAGCTGGCCTTACATTATAGTGTGCTATATCTATGCCATCCACAAAACAATACATAAAAAACTGATTCCAGGTATAAGACCAGACAGGTTATCTGGCAAAAACCATTCATATCAGACCTGAAAGGCTTAAACTTCAAATTCTAAATGGTGAGTTTACTTTTCCAATTTATGACAGAGCTGTGGATAGTGAGCAGCAAAAAGAGAGAATAGCAAAGAAGGAGCGGATAGGACAAGATGCCAATTACAACTACTGAGCCACTGCCAAAGAGAATTAAAGAGTTGTGCGGTGCGGACAGAGAGAAGAACTTTTCCTCTGATAACTAGTAAAATCCAGGTCAGTGAAGATTGGGATTACTTGTCTATGCATTTCTCAGAAGATGCTGCCTTGTAAAGTGCCTCTCCCAGCTCCTCAAGGCGCTCTTTTTTGTCCAAATTCTGGTACAGGCCAGGGGGAACCTGACTCAGGCCATACATGAGGCCAAAGAGACAACCTGTGATGAGGCCTGTGGCTTCACTCTCACCTACAAGAACACATTGTTTTAACAGAAGTCCCCAGTAAATACAGTATGTGTTTTAAAATATCTTTCTGTGTATGAATGCTGTGGTTCTCACCTCCATGAAACATGGCTCGTTTACATACTTCAGCCCAGTCACTACCTGCAGCCAGAAGGGCATCATAGGCTATCATAGGGGCATCGTGACCTCTACGGCCTGCACGGCCCTCTGAGCTCCAGTGCTTATACATCTGTATGAATAAATGAAACTTAAGGAAATTTCCTTTTGTATGTTTTTTATTTTGAGTGCCACAGAGGCAGGACTTACCTTGTCTGTTTCCTCAGCATCATAATGATTGGGAAATGAAGGTTTATTCTGTCCTTCCTTGTCTATCTCTCTCTCTTCAAGGTAAAACTGCCACTTGGCCTCAAAATAGAACCAGTTTTCCTGATACTCTGCATAGGAATACAAGCATTACTGACATCAGCTGACAGTTATGCTCTCTTTAGGCATGTGGGAGTTTCAAATGTCTTGGATTAATCAACCAAGTTGGTGTGCCTTTTTCACAGAGAGGAAAAACAATCTAACCTGCCATGTGTCGTATGGTCTTTCTGCAGTATTCCTCAGCCAGAGGGATGACCTTAAAGAGCTCACGACCCCAAGTCACAAGAGGTTTCCCCTGGATCGCGTAGGATGCAAACAGGGCTGTTGTCAGGGAGCCAAGGAACCCTGAAGCCAACAGTGACACCAGGTTATCTCACGATTTACCAAGTATTAATTTACAGATGCTGCACAATTTAACGGAATCCATAGGTTCTGTAAGTTGAAAATTGGCAACATTGTCACCTATGGGGTGGTTGTGGGTCATTCTGCCTGTCTCGATGCTGACCTCCACCAGGTTGTCTAGTCTGTCAGGTTGCCAGTATCTCATACCCACACACATGGCTTTGGCAGCTGCCCCAAACCCAGACCCTGGATGTAGACACATGTGCACACACCCAGACACACATTATCATACATGTACTTATGTTGGACTTTAAACGTTCAAAAAAGAACATTACCTTTTTCATTGAATGGTGTATGCCAGGCGAGCAGATAGTTGTTAGGTTTAAGCTGAACAAAGCCCTCCACTGTGGCAGGATCAGGGGCTCTGCCCTGTAGAGACACCATGGCTTCAACATAAAGACGCACCAGCTCTCGGTACAGGTCTTCCAGACACCAGTAATCTGGACACACACACACACACAAACATAAACAGTGACTTGATGAGTGAGTCATTCATGATTGGCATGCAGGACAAGATGAATTGTGCTGCAGTGGGCTAAGTTTAGCTGCAGCCTGCCACACTGCAGATTAGGACTGACATGCCTGCAGAGTGAGTAGGGTGACTTCCATACACCATAAGGTCACCTGGAATCCACGGCCCTCCAGCAGCAATTTGATTATCTGTGTACTGTTTATGTCCATGTGTGTGTCAGAGAGAGCCTGTGTTAACACAGAATCAATCAAATTGAAATAGGGGTAATTCTTGCCTTTCGCGTTAAATTTTTTTAATTTTAAGTGTTTACATTTATTCCACAATATGTTATTGTCTGGCTAGTGTTTTGTGCCGGCATGCTCTATATTGGCTAAATATGGTGTCATAATCACAAAAGATGTCACCAGCATTTCTCAATACCACTGTCATAGGCTATGAACCACATCTGCAGCCAAACTGTTTAGAGTCTGACCTGCTATTGTTCACTAAAGGAGAGCTGTGGATCTGCTTTAAACTAGTCTATTTTAGACTCTTAGGCCACTCTACAGGAGCTCCAGAACGGGGTGAGGGCATTCACTGCAAGTTTTCCACTAAGATACCCTCTGTTACAAAGTTGGATTATAGCATGCCTGTGGGTTTTGTCATTCCAGCTTAGTCTGCCAGTAAGTGATTAGCTGTACGAGCTGTATAGATGCAGCTATTCTGGTCTTTCTACTATGTACAAAGATTGAAAGTCTGGCTGAACATAACTGATGTTGTTTCCGTATTGTAGGGACATATTACATTGTCTGTATAAAAAAGTTTTTATTTATGTGAAGTAAAATTAGAG
Organism: Channa argus; assembly: GCF_033026475.1. NCBI lineage: Eukaryota > Metazoa > Chordata > Actinopteri > Anabantiformes > Channidae > Channa > Channa argus. Next base: position 19,344,219 of record NC_090198.1, read on the forward strand.
TGAAGATATGAAATATTATATGATGGATGGCTGTAGCTCAGTTGGTAAAGGCAGTCGACCACAGGGTCAGTGGTTCGATCCCCGGCCCTGGCTATATGTCGAAGTGTCTCTGCAAGACACTGAACACCTAACAGCCCATTCCCCTCCTCAGCTGTGTAGTGCCGGTCCAAGCCTGATAGAAATTGGGGAGGTTTGCGTCAGGAAGGGCATCCGGCGTAAAAACTCTGCTAAACCAACATGTGGACAATAATCTGCTGTGACGACCCTGAACTCACGGGATAAGACGAAAGGACAAAAAAAAGAAATCCTAAAATTTGAGAAAATAATTTTATAATCTTGCTGTGATTTCCATGTTCTAATCTGCCTCTTACAATCATAAAACTCCCTTTCACACACAATTCTGATCTGTCCCAAACGTACCTGTTATTAGTGCTTCTGCTGTAGTCATGTGCATCAGCGTTGCATCACTCAGGGGCCAGTTATCAGGGTCCAGTTTCAGGGCTTCCAGTCCCCCCAGAGAAGCCAGTTCCTCCTGGATTTTCCTTCCTGAGGTGCAGCTTTCCCACTGGCCCTTTCTGTAGCCCAAGGCATCACCAACAGCACCAGCAACCATGGCTGCCTTAAATTTCTCCATGATATTAGGCTGTACTCACGTTGGCTCACCCAGCCAATCACAAAACAAGAGGTCTTTTCTTGAATGAAGTTATCACAACTCTCCTGTGATTTAGATGAATCTTGGCACAAACAGATGCCAAAATCTGAACTCTTTTCAGGTAAAGGGGTTCTTCACCACCTCAACAGACTGAGACATAGAACAATGAAAACACAACAGTCTTGTGCACCAAACATCCTAAAGAACTTCAGCCTCTTCACCGCTTAAGGTTTTAATTTCCAATTGATGCGCAGCTACCACAGTTCCTTGTCTCTACATAATAATAGCTCTACCACCTTCCCACCCTTACCCGGGGAGGACGAGCACGCACACACAAACACACACAAAAGCAACACATTATCACAGCTTCTTTGTGTTGGGAGGCGTTGGGTTCAGCTGTGATCAGGTGTCTCCTAAAATGGCAATCCCCATGGACCCAACGCCTAAAAGCTGGATGGCTGAGTTTGGAGTGGTGATGGGGGCTGGACATATTCAAAGAGATGCTTATGTGCTTCTGGGCTGGAGTGTAAGCTTGTCAGCTGGTACTGGGCCTTGTTGACTTCCCACCTATCCCATGAGACAAGGATAAGAATGGAGCATCATCCCAACTGACGCCCCCTCCCCACTACATGAGCTTATGTCCTTCTTTACTGGGTCCAACTCTCTAATCCCTAGCACACTATTTTAAACTTTTTTTTCATCTACTGTCACCAGTTAACTCTCCAGTTATGTGTACTGCATGCAAGTGCCCCCTTTAAGTTAGGGAAATTACACAGATATTTTATTCCTAACCCTTTCAGTTTTTGTATTTCTGTTGGTGAATGTAGTCATAGACATACCCAGAGTAAACGTAGAAGAGCCAGTGATGATGAAATGCAGGAGGAATGCAACCTGATAAGGGACAACTGTTACCAAGCTGACATTTTACATCAACTCTCAAACACACACTGTACAACAGTGGTTCTGACCAGCAATGGAGTTTGTCCATTCTCTGTTTAGATGGCATATCTGTAAAATAAGTCTGTGTTCATCCTGGTAAAGAACTACTGACCTATAGATCTCCTTTAGACTAAACATCTGCACAGCTTGGACCTCAGCAGAAGCTGCTTCATTTCTTGTCTTGCATGTCATGATTCTCATATGTTGTGTGTTGTCGCATTTGCCACGATGTTGTGTTATTAATGTGCAATGTCTCTAATCATTAAGCAATCCATATAATTAAAATGGAAAAAAAAGCACTTGCAGTGTTGTGATTCATGTTCATTTCAGAAAGGACAGCCTGCTAATAAATTGCAGGCCAAAACATACTTCATAATTTGAACAGATTAGTATTAATGTACTTACTCTCACTTAAGTATAAATGTCAAATTATTTTACTAGAATACACTTTTATTTTCTACTTGTACAGTTCCACCACTGGAGACATGCTACCAAGCTATGTCTATATATGTTGTGTTTTGCCTCTGTTGAAAAAAAAAAACAAAGTAGAAAAGAAGAACAAACAACATGCTTTATTGACTTTCTTAATGAAAACACTGTATGGTATGCTTGTGGGACAACATAATTTTATATACTGTACCTCTTTTCTGGCCAGCACAAATAGTACTGTTTTGATGAGAAAGATGAACACACATTTGACGAAAAATGTACCGTGTTATCAAACTGAATACTGATTTTTTTTTTTTGTTTGTTCCTGAACCACAAAGTCAGAACCTAAACTCAACAATCAACATGGAAAAACATTCAAACCATCTCACTGTCTTTATCGGGATAGATTGGTTCACAACTTGTGCTGACATTTAAACGCAAGAGACTGATTTCACTGAACCAACACATACTGAACTTCGTTCTAAAGATGAACAGTGTGACACAATAATCATCTCCCGTACTGACAGCCTTCTTTGCCACTCATCTTAATTCAAATTGGAACAGATATAATCAATGTATCTACTTGCGTTTACATAAATATGAGAGGTTTAACACAGATTTGCCAAACTAATTATTGCTAATAAAAGGAAATTATCTCCACAGTTGCCAGCTGATTGCATGGAAATAACATAATGCAACCATTCGTGTTGATGAACATGGCAAATACTTATGCAAGTATTGCACTGTTGCTCACTGTGACTAGTAGACGACTGATACCCCAGCTCTACCTTTTGATAGATTTGGTATATAAAGAGTTCTTTAGCTTTTTTTAATTACAAGTAAATCTTTTAGGGAAAACATCACTGCTCTTACTCGAGTTTTCTGACCACATCATCATCCTCATGTCTTACCACCTCTAGCTGCATCAGAGAAACGCTTTACTGCATAGCCACCACTAGATGGAAGCTCAATCAATGTGCCTGATGTGACACATTTCTACATAGTAGGTTCAATGGTATTATGCCTAATGCATGAAAAGCAACAGACTAAAACAGTGTAAACAAACAGTTGAATACTTTGCTATAACGTAGATGTTCGTTTTTAAAAAGTCTAGTGCGTAAGTAACATACAATCATGTAAACTTGACTAGCTCTATAGCTGTATATAGCGCTGCCTGAAAAAAAAATCCAGAAAGTGCACACTGCAAAACTAAAGGAACTATAAAAATGTAATGCAGCAGAATAAAACAAAACAAATAAACCCCAAATGCTTCTTATTCACTAATCAGAATTATAAATGTCATTAAAGTTTTTTCCCGCTCTGATATACATTTTTGTTCATTGAAAGTTGAATCTAATTTATTCTGATTCTGCTGGTGCTCAGAAACATGCTGCTCTGTCCAATTCTGAATACAAACACTGGAGCTGGTCACTTTTACTATCACTCACGCAAAGTAATACTAAATTTCTCAACCTATTAATTAAACCAAATTAAGTATTTTAAAAAGAGGCATTTTGTTTAAACCTTTACAAACACACACACACTTTTTATCTACTCTCAGTGTGATTGGTCAAGAGCAACACATTCACAATTTCAGTTAAAATAATGTAGGTTACTTTTTTCTTCCTCAGCATCCATTGTGCTGCTGCTTCACACTAGCTGAAAAAAACATATGGATTTTAATATATGCTTCCATCCTGCTACATCTGTAACTTAATTGTCTGCATGTGCTGAAAGCTCACTTTTACTGTCCCTCCTCCCTGGGCCAAAGGTGCAGGTTAGTGAGCCAAGTTCACAGCAACAGTTCAAAGCTAAACCCATTAGTGATTCGCCCATGAATGACGAGTTTTTAGGTATCCATCTTCTCCGTGTTGAAATTACAAAGTTTTTCCAAAAAGTGTCTGTGCCTGCTTTCCTCTCTGAAATGGTTATCCAGGTCTCTCTCCAACCAAGGCATCTCATGCAGCTGTAACAATCCTAATGGCAAGCTGCAGAATGGCATAGGTTCTTTTTAGCTCACTTGTAGAAAACCTCTCATAAAAAAAAAAAAAAGAAAATGGGAAGAAACACACACTTCGTGCCCGGGAAGCTGGTACGAGCAAGCACTATGTAATGCTGCGTTTACCTCTCATCACAATCGGCCGGGCAAACTCCACAAAGTCATCTATGAGAACAGGCCATGCTCCTGAAGAGACAGGAAGAAACATATTGGTTACCACTGCAGTACAGTAAATGTAATCCTTCAAAGCAGTATCCACAGGGCAAATTTCATGTTGTTTCTTAATATAAAAATACCAATATTAAGAAATAATCACTGTTTTCTACTGTTTTTCCCCACAACACCCACAGACAAATAACTTTACCATTTACTAAAACAAACAACAAGGCAGCTTAGAAGCAGCAAACTTTAAAAATTACTTTAAAATTAACTATAGTATTTAGTCAAACTGATTCAGAAAGACAATTACAATAACTCATGGATTGAATTAGAAGAAAATCAATCGAATAACAAAATTAACCCTTCAGTAGCAGATCATCCAATTGATCAAGAAAACAAATTACTTTAGGAATACCACAATCTCCACTATACATACTGTACATTATAACCATCATCATCACTAGCACCTTATAGCTACACCGCAATATGAATCCCAATTACATAATACCCCTACTCACTTTCCACATTGGCAGCACATAGCAATGAATAAACTTCACCACCTTTTTCAAAATAACCAGCTCATATCATTTAATACACTAGGTATGGAGTTAGGGGAGGACAATACCAACAATTCCATAATTAAGTTAAAAAATGTATGTAACCAACAACCTTCTACTGCCCTGAAGAGAATTAAAATCACTAATTTCAAGAAAATAACATCCAAATGCTACAAACTCCTAAAAAAAAAAGTCAGAAGCAACAATAACAATCCCAAGAACAAAATGAGAAAATGGATTCACCTTCTTCCCCAACCCAGTTTATAGATAGATATCTGTGAAATCTTTTTCTATAACAGGCAATACAAATTTACAACTTTAAATTCAAAGAACTCACAAAACTCAAAGAAAAATATTTAAAATCGGCTTAACTGACACAGACACCTGTTCACAATGCACCTTGTGTAGCACTGACAATAACTATTATTCCACTTGGGCCTGCAAACAGTTCACTCCCTCTAGTTAGCAGTAACAGAGAAAATCATCTTCCGTCACTACGTTTTCTTCATAACATCATATGTCAAACATCTCCTAAATAAATATAAAAACTCTCTGCTCATTTATCTGACTATTACCACAAAAAAAATTCTTCTAAACTGTCAATCTAAAATACTTCACTGGCTCAATTTTCCTGACAGAATACATTAAATAAAGTAATAATATTCACAGAAGGAATGTACCAGCCTTTAAAGACACCCATTTCTAATTTGTTACAATCTAGAACTGACACCAAGAGCTGAGGCCAAGCAAATCTCCACGTATCCATAATTTTTTTTTTTTTTTAATTAATCTTTAGGTATTGTCTTTAATAGCAGAGGTGACAACAGTAATAGCAATTACAGCAATGTATTTATTTACCCTTTTTTTGTATTTGTTTTTTCCTTTTGGCCCTTTTCACCCCTATACAGCACTCACCCATGCTGGCCCTCTTCGTTCCATTTCTCTACCCTCCATCGTCATTTACTTTATACCTCATTATAGACATTCAGATAGCCGGGCACACATCCACCCAACACACACAAGTAATTTTATTTGTAATCCTTTGTATATGTTACTTTGTCTTCCTTGTCCTGTGTTTTGTGTTTCAAATAATAGTAAAAAAGTCAAAGTTAAATCTTGCTAAATAAGTAAGAATATGAAATGAATTTAACACACTAAAATAATTTTAAAAAAGCACACAGACTTTGACCAATGTAAGAAAAACAGTATTAAACATTTACATCACCATAATTATCTGACTTATTCAGGTTGTTTGAATTATCAACATACAGTACATTTTAGTGTGACTATTGATGTGACTGCTTTTGTCCAGAAGTTTAATAAGCTCACCTTCCTCATCATAGTTTGACATGTCATCTGCAATCATATTGCCAAAGTCTAGTAGGAGGTTCCATGTGTCCTTGGGAATTGACCGCTTGTGATGCTCCTGAATGCAGCATAGTGAAAGTAACTTTTTCACATTACAGTAATGACAATAGGTATAAATTATGTATTAATTCAGTACAGTCTTATATAACATACAACTTTTATGAAAGTTAGTACACCTATTTATTGATGTTGGTGCTGTTAGTGTCAAAAACATGTTAAAAGTTTCTAATAGCTTTGCTTATCATCATATACCATGCATTTGAATGGTTTTCAGACTCCTTTACTTTTTCAATTTTGTTACAGTATGTTGCAGCCTTATACTACAGTTATTGAAGTTCATTTTTCTCTCATTAATGTACAGTTTGGTACCCAATAATGTGTGAGTGGTGAATGTGTGTGTTTTATGGACCTTTATGTTTGAGTCTGAAATAAAGTTTATCTATCTTATGTATGACAAAGTGAAAACAGAATTTTAGTAATGTCTGAAAATGTATTCAAAATAAATAAGAATAAGATAAATATAAGTAAGAATTCAGACCCTTTGCAAAAACATTTGAATTTTAGCTAAGATGCCTCCCATTTTTTTAACTTTGTGAATGTCCAACAGTTGCCCAGCCAGAGCCCCATTGAACATCTCTGCAGAGCCTTAAAAATGGATGAGAGGATTTGCAAAGAAGAAAGGCAGAAAATCTCCAAATCCAGGTGTGCAAAGCTTGTTGCATTACACCCAAAAAGACTCAAGGCTGTAATTGCTGTCAAAGCTGTTTCAACACCCGAGCAAAGGGTCTGAACATTTATATACATAGAATTTTTATTTTTGAATACATTTACAGTCATTTCTTAAATCCCGGTAATACTTTGTCATTATGGGGTACTGAGTTTAGATTAAGGAGGAAACAAAATGAATTTTAACAACTGTAGTGTGAGGCTCCAACATACCAAAGGGGTTTTTAGACCAAAACAGGTCTGAAAACTTTCTAAATGCACTGTTAACAAGGTGGACACAATAACACAGAAGTCTACTTTTAAACCTCGACTATGCTGCAGCAAGAAAACAAAACCTCATTGTTTACAATGCAACAGGATTTTCCACACTCACCAGCAGAAAGCGGTTCCAGAGATCCAAGAACTTGAAGCGACCGGTGAGAACTAGATTCCAGTAGGCCACAGCCATCTCTAGGTCTAGAGCAGAAAGTAAAATAAGAATTTTCAAAATCTTATATTTTGTATGTTGAATTAAAAAAAAAAAACTGGTGAACATCCATCCATAAAAGTGAACCATCCTCTGATTAAACTTACCTAAACCCTTCTGGCTGGGGTTCTTTGCAAAGTTGAAGGTAAACTGGTAAAAGTCTTTAAACTTTCCTGCATCTTTCAGCTCCTGCTCTAATCTGGGAAGGATTGCCCTGAGTTTTTCAGGACTGTCACAGCTGAAGGAGACATTGAAGCAAAACATGCAGCAAATCAAACCTACAAAGTCCTAGAAATGTGATTGAAAGTGAACTGCACTTACAAACATACTTAAAACACAAAACTGAAGTTTCTGACCACAACACTTTTAACAGTATCAGATTCAACATATTTTGCTTACAGAAAAAAAAAGTTTTATATATAACTTCTTAGTGTTTTGTGCATACACCTTGATGATCAACATGTTTTTTTCAGTGTAAGTGTTTCTCACCCTAGCTCAGCCATCCCATCCAGAAATTCTTTCCTGCTGAACTCGCACTGTGTGGCCGCTCTGAACTTCCAGGCCACTACAAGGATGCTCATGCTAGCTGGGTCCAGGGCCAGGTCATCACAGAACTGCTGGATCCCATCAATGCCTATCTTATTCTCGTCATGGGGGTCTGCAACAGACAGTTGAGATAAGTGAGCAAAACAGTGGCAGAGTGCAATAGAGAAGACAGCCAGACTGTGCTGATCAACATCAATTTTCCAACACCTGCCTTTGTATCTGTTGTAGAGCTGTTCCAGCTTCTTGCGGTCCACTGCGGTTTTCATGGATTCTTTGTAGTAGAGATCTGGGTTCTGGAAGTAGTTGTCTGTAGCGACTTCTAGTTTCCAGTCATTCTGTGTCAGGCAGTACACGGCTGTCCTCTCCCCAGCCTGTGTAAAGGACATGAACTGCCGCACCTTGTCCTTCTGTGATGACTTTAATTTGTGCTGCAAAGCAAGTACAAATACAGGTAAATAAGCAGCTGCTTCTTAACCTTCCCCAACACACAATCCTTGAACCCTTTTTGACACAAAACCGAGCAGTATCACTTTTCATTTTTAAAACAAAATGTGTTCACAAATATGCATTGTGACACACAACATCAACTGCAACATCGAAGTATTAAATGAAGATTTGTACACAGAGCCCCAAAGAAATTATAAATCTGCACTTGATCATTTCCTTTACTCGTGCATAACACCAAACAAATGTGCAAATATTCATGTCACCACAAAATAACAAATACAAAACACCCGAGTGCCCAGAGCCAAGGAACAGGTGCCTGCTTTGCCAAGTTGATAATCCAGCATTGTGTAAAAGGGATTCAGAAACATGCATTTACCAATCCAACAAACATTCTAAACTTTCTGAACTTACTGAACATTTAAATTTAAAAACGTGTTTATTAATAATTTAAATCTCCAGACTGAAGAAAAGGGTTTTTGTAATTAATCATGAGGCAAATGGTGAGCTGAAGTGGATTACACTTAAAGAACACGTGTCTTGACCACAGGATCTGGTATGGTAACGTTATGCATACGATTAAAAAAGTAACGATTAGCCTTATACCATGCGTGCAAGAGCCTATACATTAGTATAAGTGAAAACGAAAACACTGTCACGTCCCAATACACCACCACAAGGTTGTTAGTTTACAAAATACCTCATCGTCTTAAACATGACGGTCATTGGGAGGACTGCATGTCTTTGCAGGACTGCAGACCTGACCCACTTGATGACCCACCAGCAATAACTGTGACAGCCCAGTATTTGACGACCCAGTTTTCCTGGGAGGGGGGAGGGGGCGTTTGTTCCTCCTCAGGGCTGTCTCTGCCCTGACCCGGGGCAACAGCACACGCGAACTAACGTTACCAAAAAGGGAAAGGTATGTGCCGCAAGTGCGGATGTCCGATCGCAAAACACCACCAACTGACCTTCCATTTCCCTCATATTGCCGACACACATCACCTAACAATGCGACATTTGGCTTAGGACACGCCGACCCCTCGTGTCGATTTGCAGTCTTGTCGTTAATGACAACCGTGATCTGTTGTGGACTTATTTAACGGGGCTAAACAACAGTAGCGGTTTTCTCATTTTTTATGTTACCTACCATTTTATCACCTGCTTTTTGCCCAACTTGCTATACTACTTGTGCGCATGCGCTAGTGTAAGGGCACTGTGTTCCTGGGACTTGTAGTTCTGTCGCACTGCATTCCCACTGGCCTAGAGTTTTGTAGCTTCACAGCTTTCAGTTAGTCAACACCAGAATCACCAAAACTCTTACATCATTTTATTTATTTATTTACTTTGGTCTCATACTGACACCAATTTATTTGAAAATGTAGTCCTAATTAGTGTCAGTAAGCTTTAGCGAGCCAGTTGAGAACAAGATGTGTAGATGAAAAAGAAACGAGCACAGTGCTAAACGGCTCTTTAGACGTGTCACAGTAACATTAACCAGCGATCAGCTTTGACAATTTAAATTCACGATGCAGAAAAGCAGGGAAAACATAACATCTAAAAACTACAACTCCCATATAAAAACTGATCGCGATGCTTCGGAAGTAATCTGAAGATGGATCTAAATTACAACGGCGGATAACACTTGTTGGGTTTTAGGTTTGTTTGTTTGTTTGTTTGTTTGTTTGTTTGTTTGTTTGTTTGACCATGACACATCTTGATCAGCTTACCAAGGCAAAGTTATTTCTTTGCTAATGTTAGCAAGCTGTGTTAGCGTCTCCGTTGTGTCACGGGAGTTGTGTGGGGACTCGGCTGGCTGCAGCTGCTTTGATTCCTCTGAGGAGTACGTTGCCTAACTCATCTTTACTTACAGTTCCACAGGAGAAACACGTTGAACTTTTAACACAAGGAATGAATCCAGCTTCACCTTAGGTTTTATCAGCAGCAGTGGCGCCGTCCTAACGCAACGCTACCTAGACGGGCCAGCGTTAGCCTCCTGTTTGCTAATGCCCGTAACGTTACCGAAGTAAACACGGAGTTGGCTTGCAAGTAATTCGGTGAACGCCTGCATCGACGCTGACTTCAGCTATGTGGCAGGGGAGGAGGGGTGTCGGTAGTGGTGCTGGTACAACAACATGATTGTTTCCGTCTTCTTCTGCTTCTCCTTCGGCCGCGGAGTGGAGCGGACAACCCGGACAGAGTGCATACATTCTCAGGTAGATGCCTTTTTGTTGAGTGGAGTAATTTGTGTCTGTGCCACTGAACAAATGAATGATACCATCGATCATCGTGTTTCTTGGTGCCTGGGGCGTGTGCTCAGCTTTCTGTCAGGAAAACTTTATGCTCAATCGATGGCATGTTTTCCTATTTTCAATGCATTCCCATCGGTATTCAGCTATTTAAAACTGTACATGGATTGAGTAGAGCACTATTACTGCACTAAGTACTGCCCATTTTTTGAGTAAGTATAGTACTTGTATCAAAGTGCAAAGTACTAAAGAACAGTTTTTATCTTACTTGAATATTATCACCTATATACTTTACTGCCACTACACTACATTTTAGGGGAAATAAATCCACATTCTTTTGTAACTAAAGGATTTTTTGAAAGGTTTCTTTTTATTTGAATGAATCTCATTCATTTTGTTTTACAAAGAATCACTTAATCTATACAAAAATCAAACAATAGTGTAAAACGTATTACAAGCATCTCCACAATCGCCAAGGACGTTTGATGCATGTCATACCCCCTTTATGTTTTCTGTCTCCATCTCTACAGATGAGTTGCTTTTGATTGAATAACTTATGAACAAGCCACTTTTATGTCTGTTTTTAAAATACGATGCAGCCAGCAGTATATGAGACAGAGTAACGTATTATTATTACTCTTATACCACTTGTGCAGATGTTTGTGTTTGTACAGCACTGTTACAGATTCTGTAGAATTAAAAGGAAGATCGTTTCTGCTTACTTGTTCTTTTCAGCAGCCAAGCAGCAAACAGTGGTGCTATTGATTTGTAGAAGCAGCAGAGCGGCTGCAGTCCAGTCATAGGAAGAAGGACAGAGAAGGAGTTTGGAAAGTCAACATAATTTAGCTTCACTCATGCTCACAAAGGTGTGGACAAGCTTGGGTGTGAGTTGAATGCATTCGGCCATTATGCAGGTGTAGAAAAAGGTTGCGTAAGCGAGCACACACTGTCAGGGTAGAAGAGGGCACATTATTTCAAAGGGCACAGTTTCCTAATTGAAATCAGGTAGTATCCCATTGGGATAATCGTTGACCGCAATGACCTGGCCGAGACGGAGCGTTACAAGTTACAGACAAAAAAAGCCTAACATGTAGACAGATGTTTCTCACGATAAAGTTTAAAGTGGGCTTGAATTAAGTTAATTCGCACTGTTTTTAGATTTTTGTCTTTCAAGTGTAGATAGAAATGCATCATCACATCAGCTGCAGGCAGAAAAGCGAGTACTGCAGGAATTCCTTCATGTGACCTGGTTGATCAAGTCAATTGCACCTAACACAGCTCTACAAGACGTTATTAGACGCTCACAGCTGCCAGTAGGACATGACACAGGTGTATTTACAAAGCTCGTTTCGAAAGTTATTGTGTGCCCCACCTAGAATACTGTATCACATTTTGTGGAAAAAAAATCTGGCACCATCTTCACTTTCAAGACTGACACTGGTAATTCCTGTACTCCTGTATTCCTGCATGGATCAAAACAAATAATAATTAAAATTAAATTAATATTTAATTTCACCAGCCTGTCTGTGGCTCATACGTTTCTTGTAAGTCACACGTGTCCTATAATCATTTCTAAGCCACAAAGAAGTAAACTAGTCAGGTACTGGATAGACAGATAATATTTTTTATTTGGATGAATTTATTGTCAGTTTTGTCATTGGGTGGTATTTGTAGAAAGCAAGAAAAACACAAGCTATCACCAGTTATTTTAATTTCTCCTGATATCAAGACTGCGCTATACTCTCCTCCTTTTTTTTTTTTTCATATTTAGTTATTTAGTGTGGAACTTTGTAACAAACATGTCTGTCTTGCTGAAATTTCTTTTTCTTTTCATATTCCCAGGTCTTTCTCTTGATATAGCTCCACAGTCTGGTGAAGTAGAAGACAGAAGTAGAAGTTTGAATGCAGGTTTTTTGCTGGCTGCTGTGCCTTGGCCTAGCGAGGGCACTTGCTGTGCTGCGGAAGGACCAGGTGGCTCAGCATGTCATCAAGCTTTATCAGAGTAAGGGGGCCACACATGGCCACAGCTGGGTTGCCAGCAATTGCAAGCGGCTTGTGGGTCTCCTCCATCAGAAGAATGTGGTTGTTAAGAAACTGGAAGCTGCTGCAGATGCTGTTGAAAGAGACCAGTCCCTTTCAGAACCTGAGAGGCACTTCCAGGTACTATACCAAGGAAAAATAACACATGGAGCAAAGAGTTTTAATGTCAATAAGAAATTTGTGTTTTGTTTTTTTAGTGACTTTTTAAGTACAATATATTTTTATAGTTTAAAAGAGTACATTATGGTGGGCCACAGTACATTGTCTGTGACAGTTTGCAATTCTTAAAAATATACTTCCATATAATCCTCTTTGTTTCTTGGCACATTCGAGTCACCACAATAAATAGCCTCATCTGCTTGTTAAAATGCTTGTTAAAACTTCCCAGAGCTTCTCTGTCATAAAATGCCTTGTTATAGCTGCAAATTGTCACACTGGAGAAGCTTGAACAATTAACACCATTTAAGCTGTCTAGTGGGTAATTTTACACTAGACAGTTTAAATGTTGTTTAACTGTAAAATATTCTTAAACCAATAATTTTATTTTAACCACAGCACCTATAAATAAAGAACATGTAAAATATTCCCATCAATTGTTACCAAATAATGACCATATACAGTAGGTTTCAGTAAAAAAAAAAAAATGATGTCAGATATTTTACAGCTTAATGACCGACTGGTGTCTCCATGCATTCAGGTACACACTCTGGAGGTTTTCCAAAAGGAGCTGAATGAAAGCGAACACCTGGTGTTTCAGGCGGTGCACAGCCTGCAGAGGGCGCTGCAGGGGGACTACAAGGATGTGGTCAACATGAAGGAGAGCAGCAGACAGAGGCTGGAGGCCCTGAGGGAGGCAGCCATAAAGGTGAGCTGTGGTCAGCAGTGTTTTCTGGATATTAACTCAGAGCGCAGGAGAAAAGGGCTGATAAATGAAGTCAAAGTGATTAAGGGTAGTTGCTCTGAAAAAATCAGATAACAATGTGTGCAAAATGTTATCATGCTGAACATAAACACATTCTGATATAGGCACACATGATGATTGTTTAGTTTTTAATTTTTATTATTTATCAATGAATTTGATATTAATTGATTAAGTTTCGAGTCTATAAAATGTCTAAAAAGACTAGAAAACTAGACTATAAAAGACCATCACAATGTTTGAAAGCCCAAAGTGATATCTTCAAGAATGTCTTGTTTCTCAGAGCCTAAACTGATAGACATTGCATTTAAAACACTTCAATACAGCAAAAGCTTTCATATGAGGAAACAGTTTGTTTGTTTTTTAAGTACTATTATTTTTATTATCAAATCAGTATATTTTTACTAATCAAATAATTGTTTATTCTTATTTTGGGCTTTGTTGTCACCCTTCAGGAGGAACAGGAGTATGTGGAGCTGGTGGCTGCTGAGAAACACCAGCAGGAAGCTGTTAAGAGTGCTTTAGCCCAGAACAAGACTCTGTCTATACTTGATGAAATCCTGGAGGATGTCAGGAAAGCTGCAGACCGGCTCGAAGAGGAGATCGAAGAGCACGCCTTTGATAACAACAAACAGGTCAGCAAACAAAGCATTCACAGTGTTTGAGTAGTTTGTTTATGCCACAGACACTTGGAGATTCAAGAGGGAACACCAGCACCACCATCATCACTAGGACTGATTGCATGCATGTATAATAAAAGCCAAACCTTTATCAAAATAGCAGTGCATATCTAAGTCCAGCTATAAGAATTTCAGGATTTCAGGTACACACACTGCTTCAGCAAGGATCAAATTGCGTCCTTCCACTGTTTTGTAGATGAAAGGAGTGAATGTAGAAGCAGTGTTGAGAGTTGAGGAGGATGAGGAGAATGGGGGGAAAAGGAAGAACAAGTCCAAGCAGAAGGAAGTGGAGGATGACCTGGGACTGAGCATGCTTATTGACTCGCAGAACAACCAGTATGTTCTGACTAAACCACGAGACTCCACAATGCCAAGAGCGGACCATCACTTCATCAAGGTGCGTAATTCTTTAGCCATGATCCTGTCTTCTCCAGGCTTGATGGGACGTGGAAGCTCTGTATTAACATAGTTTAATCTTTGATACTGCTTAGACTAGGGCTGATTCCAGTTGGTAAATTTGATCAAACTTTCCCCAGTTTTCATAGCTCTACTGTGTGTACCTCTAGGATTTGGTGTCAGTGGTTATGTTGTCCCTACCTTGCGGCTGGATTTGCACCCTGGTCGGTCTTCCTCCCATGTTTGGATATATCATCTGTGGAGTACTTCTTGGTCCTTCTGGCCTCAATAGCATCAAGGTGTGTGTGGGTGTGTGTCATTAGTATATCAGATCAGACTTATCGAAAAATACCAGTTACTTTTATGTGACTTCATGTCACTGTCTGTCTCTGTGTTGCAGTCTATGGTGCAGGTGGAGACTCTGGGAGAGTTGGGTGTGTTCTTCACTCTCTTTGTGGTAGGACTGGAGTTCTCTCCCGAGCGCCTACGAAAGGTAAACAGAAAGGATTTGGATTTAGGATCAAAACTGTAAATTAATCACATTTTTACATCAGATGTGGTTTTGAAGTTGCAACTGTCAATATTAACCCTAAATAAAGATTAGTGTCAAATAAAAAGAGGGAATGGGTTTGACTCTAACACCTACTGGTGGGTAACATAGTTACTTCCACTAGCCACTTTGGGGGCTAGTGTATAGATTTTCTTAAAATAGTCTCAATAACCATCTGAAATAATTGCAGTGTGTCTTCTGCGCCAATGACCAACGATACAGGATACTGTAGGCAGCGTGTCCCTGTGGAGAACATGGTAGAGATGGGAACTGGAGGAGATATGTGGTGGCACATACTGCAAAAGGTGTAACAAAACCCAGAGAAAGGCCTGTCACAATAATTTATCAACTTATCTTATGATATGTAGACATGACTTTAATATTTATTTGATATTGTTTTTGTGGAGAGCCTCAAGCTTTAACGCTGTGTGACAGAGGCTAATCTGCAAGGCAATCAAACAGCTGATTGAATATTTCTCTGAACCTTAACCGCAGGATGGTAGTTGGAGTGGATATTTCCACTGTCATTGTTGTAACTGTACCCCAACATAGCCTCTGCTTCTGCCACAAACTCCAGGCTAGGTGTCAGTGTAGGTCATCTGTGTCCCCATCAGTGAGTCAATGGGTGAGTGAGAAGCAGGGTTAATGAAGGGGTTAATTTCTGTTCCTTTTTCTGATAACTGCAGTTACTGTAGTTCACCTAGAAATTATAAAGTATAACTTGAAAAATGCATTTATGAAAAAAATGCTTTTATGTCTCAGATTATTTTGGAGAATGACACTTTTGTTTTGACTCATCAGTTGTTTAATTTTTATGTGTAGGTATGGAAGACATCGCTTCAGGGGTCATGCTACCTCAGTCTGTTGATGGTAGGGGCAGGGTTGTTGTGGGGACAAGCCCTGCGTATTCGAGCTACCCAGACTGTCTTCATTTCCAGTTGTCTCTCCCTATCCAGCACTCCACTAGTGTCCCGCTTCCTAGCAGGAGGAAGCAGGGCGGACAAGGAAGGTGTGTGTGTGTGTGTTAAAAAAATGTTTGATACTTTCATTTAGCTTCAGAAGCAAGAGCCTTCCTTAACCTTTAAAATAACATTTAATGTGATGCATGAAACCAAAAAGTGTATAAAGATTTTAATCTGAAAAATGTTTTAAATAATTCTAGTTAGAAGTGTTGGTAAAATTACAATACTTGAATATTTGTCTCTGAGATGCAATGGAAGCATGAAGTTATATCAAGTAAAGAGGACATTTTCAGTTACAGGCACCTTGAATTTGTAGTATCACCACTGACACTAAAACAAATTGCTTTGCCACACAATAACTTCATGTTAAAAATACTCCCTTTAGCCCATCTATCTGTAGTCCTTGAGTACATAGTGGTCTGCAACATGACTGTGTGTGTGTGTGTGTGAAACAGGTGACCTGGAGTACAGCGGTGTTCTCCTTGGAATGTTAGTGATGCAAGATGTTCAGCTTGGCCTCTTCATTGCTGTTATGCCGACTCTGATCCAGGCACAGAGTGGAGACTTGGACAGGTTAGGTTGTGTTTCTGTTCTTGTCCGCTTCCTTCCTCCCTAAAACACACACGCGCTCACAGCTGTGTAAATCCATTTCTCCTCCTATGCACCACCACAGCCTCCTTTTCGGAAGTCTCCGTGTGATGTATCTCCTGGCCCAGGTCTTAGTGTCTCTGGCTGCTGTGCTGTTGTTGTGTTTGTTGCTCAAATCTTTCCTGATTGGCCCCTATTACAAGAAGCTGCATGCAGAGAGCAAAGGCAACAAGGAGATCCTCGTGCTGGGGATGGCAGCTTTTGTCTTTTTCATGCTGACGGTATGCACATTGCTTTTGATCTTTTTATTCTTTGAGCTTGCCTTTGTTATTGCTTGCACTCTCTTCTTTTTTTAAATGTTTTCAATATTGTCTCTACAACCTGATATTTCCTCTACAGTTTAGTTTTACTTGTGATTTTGTTTTTGTTTTTTCTCTTCCTGAATTGTCCGCTAGGTCACAGAATTTCTGGATGTTTCTATGGAGCTGGGCTGTTTCCTGGCTGGAGCTTTGCTCTCCACACAGGGTCACATGGTTACCACAGAGGTCATGGGATGCATTGAGCCAGTCAGAGACTTCCTTGCTATCATCTTCTTTGCCTCCATTGGTTAGGTCCAACAATGACAGCAACAGATTATCTTACACTTTTGGACTATTTACTTCTGCAACTGTATCGTCTTGTGTTTTTGTGTGTTACTGCAGGTCTCCATGTTTTCCCGACATTTGTGCTGTATGAACTCACCATTCTGCTGGTGCTGACACTCTCGCTTGTCATTATGAAGGTAGTGCACTTTCTCTCTTTCGCTCTTCTCTAGTTTGACTTTGACCACACTCTTAAACTCCTGGTTTCCTCCCAGTTTGTGATGGCTGTAGTGGTGCTGTCAGCCATCCTCCCTCCAGGTTCTCGACATATACGGTGGGTCGTCTCAGCTGGACTTGCGCAGGTCAGCGAGTTTTCCTTTGTCTTGGGCAGCCGTGCACGTCGGGCTGGCATCATCTCCAGAGAAGTAAATGGTGTTTATTTTATTTTATTTTTTTTTCTTCAGTTGGTCATAAGTTTGTTTTGTAGGTGCCTGTTTTGACCTGTTATTGTTAATATTTTTTTGTTTGTTTCTTTCTCTCTCTGCTTAGGTTTACCTACTGGTTCTCAGTGTGACCACTCTCAGTTTGCTGCTAGCTCCAGTCTTATGGAGAGTGACTACACACAAATGGGTTCCCCGAGCCGAGCGCAAAACGGTCACGTGATCAGATCAACTTCTGGGCCAAAAGCCTCATATGTACATTTAACTCGTGCAAAGCAGAATGACAGGAAGTAGAAGTTGAGTCTAATTTTGCCATTCAGAAAGCCTCTCCTGTTAGTACAACACTGACACTATGATATGCTCTAGGAGAGGAGGCAAAATCTCATTTTTAAAACATGCATCTTTCTGATTGTTATAAGGGTTGTATGCTACTTCATGTATCATCGTTACATTTACTCCGCGCCTTACATTTAAGTACTTTAGATGCCCAACACCAGTGGTTGCCAACTGGTGGACTCCAGTCCGAATTCAGACCTAAAGAGACTGCTCTCCAGACTGCGAGGTGAAATCAATCGTGAGAGCAGAATAGCATATCTAGGTCTCAAGCCTCAGGAGCAGGCAGAGGTTAGTGGATAGCCTCAGATTAAGATAAGGGAGAGCAAACACATTTTACTTCCCATATAATTAACTCCAGAGTCTCTGAATCGTACATGAACTATAACCTGTAGCACAGTGTATAAGAGGAACTGGTGCTTGTTCAAAATTCTAAAAAGTTGAGAGTGTTCAGAGATGAGTGGGCACACAAATGGGCCTTTATCTAGCCTACAACAAGTGCAATGAGGTCAGTAAACTTGCTGTGCTACGGTTGTTTGAATTTAGACAAATATTTTGTGTCTAAGTATGAGACAGGTGTGTAAAACCATACGAGACTCACACATACTGTCTAGCTTAGGGTGTAATATTTATTAATTTATTTTTTGGTCTGTAACTATTAAATTAATTAAATTTGAAAGGTATTTCAGCCTGAGTGGGAATGTGCAGAGCTGTCATGTTTTTGCTGTAACAACATTACATTACAAAATAAAACACTATTTACCCATAACTATTTTACACAAGAACTTTCATTCATCATATTTTCTATTAGCATATACATGCCAAATACTTTAACTTTAAACAGACCTTTATATGAATATACATTCATAACTAAACATGAGCCATCTGACTTTTTTTAAGGGGAGGGATTAAAACAATGAAATATGTCTGCATACCTAAGAAAAATACTCAAAAACAGTGGGAAAAGGTTTGATGCGTTAAGGTCCGGACCTCGACTGAGGGTGATATCCTAGATTTTTAGGTCAAGGCCCCTGCCTTTTACTGTGTAATGTCAGATTTGGTAACATAAATTAATGTTAGAATAAATCGAGTAAATAACTTCACTGATCCCTTTATTTATTAGAGTACTAAAGACTCAGCACCCAGCCCTGATGCTGTAATGCTACTTTTTTGTTTTTCCATTTGTTTTCTATTGTTTCTAACCATTAATACTGTATCTGTACTGTACATTGAATCTGTAGTTTGCTTACTCATTGTAACATGGACCAATCTCCATATATTGGTTTTTCATTCTAAAACCCTTTGTCAACAGTGAGAAACTTTTTATTTTTTAAACGTTCTCTGTTGTTCCTGTATTTGACACTTCTACTTCAAACATATTTAAATTCCGCTTATTATAAATGACAGATTCTGCTTTTAATCAAAGTGTAAACCTTCTGTCTGTTGTATTCATTAGAGTAATTTTCTCCACAAAATACAATGTTAAATAGCAGCCCATAAAACAGAAAATACTATTAGAACCTTTGTCATAACAAAGTAAAATCTGCACTAGTTAACATCTGTGCCTGCTCTGCACTAAAAGCAAGGTTTTAAAGAATGTGATTTCACTTTGGAAGAGAGAGCACATCTGTTGCCTTTCATGCAGTGTCTTATAATTCCTATTATGCCACACAGATGTGTATAACACAGCCACAATAGTGTGTTGGTCTTGGTTAATATTGTTTTGAAATATTCTTCCTGAAGTAAGTTTTATGTTTGAGTTCACATGTGTGTGTTGGTGTCCATGACACTCACTGAGACAAACAAATGCTGTTTTCATCTTGTATTTTAATCAGTATTTTACGAGAAAAATAAAAATTAGAAGACTGACAGAATACTTAAAGTACACATGTAATTTTCTATTTATTTCACTTGTGCCATCGTACAATTGAGAGGGACTACTTACTTTAGAAATGTGAATTTTGCCATATAAGTTACATGAAAATCGTATGTTTTATTATATATTTTTGCACCAAAATGTAATTCCAAGTAAAATTTAAACAAACAGGAAAATAATCGGCAAAGGAATCCTTAATAAAAAACCTCATCACATAGGCCATTTTTCAGCATTGGGTACTTTTAACAAATTTTTCTGATTGTACTGTCCTTAAAATGTTTACTTAAATAAAAATTGTACTCCTACGTTTAGTGGAGAATTTCTATAGGTATATAAAGTACTAGAAGTAAAAGAGATGACTATGAGAATTGGTGTTAACTCGTAACCCATAACCATAATCTTTTTCAAGGAAACGGTGTCTGGCTTCCGAGATCTCTGAGTCAGGGAAACCCCGTCTAATAACGGTGCAGTAATCTTCAGTGGATGAGACAGATCTACATGTGTTTCTGAGTGTGATAGCACATGCAAGCATACCTGTACGATGTAAGCTGATAACCCACAAACTGTGTAGTCAGCAGATTTATGAGAAAACTTATCAACGTCATCATCCTATTACCGAGGTTACAGTTGCAGTACTCTACAGACCAGCAAAATAGGATTTTACCTCTTTTACATTTGGATTGTTTTTCCATATGTGATATATAAATTAAAATGAATTCATAACTGAGCTGGTAACTTGGAGAGCAAAGTGAATTTTCAAAGTGAATTTCTTTTAAATTGAAAAACTTTGTTTATTTCAGACATTTGTCATGGCATTCAAAGACACATTTAACATTTTTATTTGTTTTACTCTAAATTCCCCTAAAGAATCCAGTTGTATTTCAGTCATAACTGCACTGTTTATTTTATGCGAAAATCTGAAAATCATATGACGTAAAAGTTTCTGATTCACTCAGCAAAGCATAACAAATGCTATTGACATTTTAGAGTAAAGAAAGAATTAAGTGGGTCTATAATGTTCTCTCAGGTGAGCTGGTCACTCGTTTGAGTATTTTCTGTTCTCATTTCACTGATTGGAGGTAGAAGATGACTTTTCCCTCGTAAGGGTCGTGGTAGTGTTCGAAGGTGATTTGGTCGGCGACCACCCTGCATTGGAGCTTGGCTTTCATCTTTCTGACCAGGCTGAACCGAACTGCCACCAATGGGTTTACATAAGTTGGCTAAAGCAAAAGAGGAGAGGGGAAACGCAGATTATTGATTAACCTTAAAAGAAGAGTTCCACATTTATACTTAAGTGTTGTCTCGACGTGATGAGTTTATTGCAACTCTTACATCTAGAATTAATATGAACCAAACAAGATATAATGTGTCAATCAGTGAGCTTTCGAGCTGGTGGCAAGCGGACAGACAGACATGGTTCGCTTTTTCCCAATGTTTTTAGTCTTTTTGCTATAACTGCTGGTTTTAAAGGCAAATGCATACGTGTTGCTGAAGACGGTACACAAGGTATCTAAAACTTGTGTTTTTCTAAAAAGCCTTTTAATTCAAATTCAAAAAAAAAAAAAAGGGGCTGTGGACATCTAATAGATCACCTGCCTGTGGTAATTTGATAAAAGGAGTTCATGTGAGGGGTAAGCATTTACAGCTGGATTAACCCACCAGTGGTCCCCTGAATATATCAAACTGATTAACATTATACACAATGTTAACTTTGAAGATAAAAACTTCTTTTGTTCGATTTGTTCGAACTATTTTTTTTTAGCTAGTTTTTGTTTTTTTAAACAAGGCCTTTGGATTAAGCTGGGTGGAGTCATCTTAAGTTCCTTGTCACTGAAGTTAAAAAATAACCTTTGCATGTGTATGTTTCTAAATGTGAATAAATCAACTGACATAATTTGAAACATTGGGCATAGTTGCCTGCTTTGCCAAGTAGGAAAAAGCCTTACAGTGAATATTTTAAAGTCATAAATACATTTGTACATTGATGGTGTTATAGTCACATTTAGTGGTTGGATGGGTTTCCTGGTTACCTGTGCCAGTTTTCCATAGTAGGGAAAGTAGGAGAGATCCATAATTCCATTGTTAGGGAAATACTCAATATTCTCCACATTGTCATTTCCTTCCTGTAACAAACAAATGCCTATTTATTTATTTTTATTTATTCCAAATAGAATATTTGAGGTACGGACTGGATCTGTGCAGTTTGTTCACAAGAAGAGAGAGTCCAATGAGAAGAGTTGTTGCTCACCAGTATAGTGCAGTTGACATATGGGGCAATACCAGTGTGATTAGAAGGAAAGAAGTCTATGATCTGCGAAGCGAAAAAACATTTACTTCTTTAGTCATCGTTTTTTTAAACTATCTAGTGCCCGCAAGGATAATTGTTAAAAAAAAAAAAAACATACCCTGTTCATCTTAATGACAACACAAGGCCTGGTGGAGCTGTAGCCAAACGTTGGGTCCTCCAGTCCTGAGCAGGGTCCCAGCATGCTTTGTGTGAAAGGACATACCCACTTGGTGTGGTGAGGGGCAGAGAAAGTTTTCTGGATGAAGTACTTTCCCTTGGTGCAGTTGTTGTTGTTATATTCCAGCTGCTTGGTGTCATTGTAGGCTGAAGGACACAAACACTTACAGGGTTTGCACGGCATCATTGAAACAAACTGTGTACAATGTTAAATAATTGCCAGTTAGATAAATACTAACGCTTCAGGAACTTGTGAAGGATTTTGGACATCTTCGTCCAGCTGGCCTTGTCTGACGTGTTGTAATTGATTTCAATGACTTCCTCTCCATAAGTGTCGGGCCACACCATCACCCCTGAACAACCAAACAGAGAGGTGGTTATGAGCCACTGAAGTTTCATTTGTTAATAAGTTGTTGTTGTTGTTGTTGTTGTTGTTGTTGTTTTACCTGGAGATTTTAGCCGGTCCTTGTAGTCAGGGGCATATGGATCCAAGGTGTACATTAGCACCCAGATGGCCAAAGAAAAGAGGCCTGTCATCACCACGTAGAAGGCTACATAATAAAGACTGATGTACACTGTAAAGGAAAGAAAACGTTTTTTATCACCTCTCCTAAAGTTTCTTTGATGTTGTAAATGTCTGATTTTTAAGTTTTTTCTTAGACATTTGTAGATGTTGTTGTACCTGAGCATGTACAATATTGTATACAATAACAAAAAATAGAAAAAAACTTTTAATATCTATAGTAAATGCTAGGATGTAAATACTGAAAATACAGAGGTCAGTGTGTCCTTTGTTGATGCGAGCAGAACTTAATCTGATAAGATCTGTAATCTGTAAAATCAAACAAAACAATCTATTTCCGTCTGCTTGCTGCAAACATACGCCCTGCTGGGGTAAAAGGACACAAAATGTCACAGTGGTACATATAAAGAAAAGTACATGATGTGTGGCTGACCTCACGTTTGCTTGTTGCAAAAATTTTAGCTTCTGTTTTTGGATTTGATTTCAATATTTCTCTTGACTCAAATGACAATGGAGTCAGAATATTTAAAGTCTTTTACACAAAACACAATACTCATGGCCACGAGCAGAGGTGTTAATGTTACTACATTTATTGTTCGCCTAAAATTAGAAGTTGGTGTGGGTTAGATATTATAGGCAAAATATATGAAGATCCTGTAGAATATCTTTGAAATGTGCACTGTTATTGAATAAAATACCTAACAGTATACTTTACAAAGGAGCCATCTTGACACATTATGAGTACTTCTTATACCTGCAGTACAATTAATTTTCATACCTTTACATTTTAAAAGCATCACCTTTGCTTGAAATTGAATAGTGTGTTTATCTTGGATCATAACTTCTGCTGCTGATCAAAAGTACATTGAAGAAGTCATGCGATGTTGAAATCTGTCTTCCTTTTAACTAGATATGAAAATAACCGATCTCCAGTCTCAGTAATGAAGCACTGTCTGGAGTAACACAAAAACAGACTTTTATACTACACCTGGTTTAAACTTTAATTTTACAATAAATGATGATGCAGTGTGCCAGGAAGAGATCAATCCAGAGCCAATCCTGAGATTAATTCACTGTATCTTTTCTTGTAAGCAAATCATTGCATTTCTCTAGTTTATGTATTTGATAAGCACGTACTGTATATTTCTACGGTTAATGTGTCACTTTAATCTTACCCCATTTCTCTGGCGTTCTCCCCATAAACGTCCCATTGTCTGAGTTCCAGACAAAATGGCCAAAGTCTTCACATCGCTGGCCACAAGTCCTCTTTTCCTTCAGGGTGGCCATGATGAAAATCTGTGCTGAGCAGGATGCTCAACAGGTTTTTATTTCCTTTACTCAACTGTATATTTTATTTTTCAGGTAATTTTTCCTTTCTCCTGTGGCTCCCCAAAGATTTTGAGGCCCTTTCAGCTATGTTTTGACCCCTGCCTCATTCTCTTTTAAAGCTAAAACTCTCTCCTAGGACGACGTTCCAGAGTGTAATGCATGTGTTTTCTCTTATTTATAAGGCTGCGATAATGTGGGCAGGGACACTGAGATGAACCCACGTAGGTACAGGTAAACGTCCTTCCTCAGAAACTATGTCCTTTGCTCCTTGAAGAAACCTCAGGATCACCTTCAACAACAGTTTAGCTTGTTTCAGTCTGAAATATAAACTGGTGGAAAAAATTAAGAGCCAAATTTGCTTTAAAAGAATTTAAGGGAGATATATGGATGTTATTAACTTAACTTACAAAGTGTAAAAAAATCTCTTATTCAAAGTTCCCAAGGTAGACATTTTTAAATTTCAGTTTTTAACAATCGAATAAATAACATAATTCTCAAACATATAAATAATTTTAAGCCCTGAGACTGCCTTAAATGCAGGATTAATAATTTATTTAGGATTTAGGATGCTACAGAACAATCCTAAGTCACAGGCCACTGCTTTTGACCTTTACAGGTAAATAAACATCTTTCATTTCGGTTACACTTATATGCACCACTGTCAGTATTGTATATGTTTGTAAGGCAACCGTACCATAACAGTCCACTGCCATGCTAGAAGCTCTCTAGAAGTGTATATTATTTTAGGGTGATAACATGCTTATATTAAATGCTTGTAGTTTGCTGGTTTTTGTTTAAAAACGATTAGTGATCCAACAATGCGCTAGAGACAAAGTTGTTATAATTCATCCAGGGAAGACCATGGATATATGTAGCAGACTTTATTGCAGTCTACCCAATCAAACCATATAGGGAATACTTGTGAAAGAACAACATTGTCATGCCTAAACTTTTGCAACTAAAATGTTTTAAAGATACTTATTAGAGGAAAACGCAATAAAAATGTAAAGTTCTAAAACCACTTATGTTTTTTAGAACGACAGGTTTTAAGACCAAAAACATTCCTCTTTCTGACAGTAGACGGTTTAAAATTGGTGGGGCTCTGCAGAAGCACAATCTACTGTGAACACATCTCCACAACATTCCCGTCATTACCAGCTCACTGCACGCAGAGCATAGTTATCTCCCCTCACCCTCCTTCCTTGTCACTTTTATTTTCTGTCTCTCGATCTCTCCATCATGTTCCCTGAGCCCTTGTTTTCCTCTGTTCTCTCCTCTTCATCTGCATTTGGCACGTGGTTTAGCAGAGGATAAAGCATTACAGAGTGGATAAATCGCTTTGTGGAAAGGTGATGAGTCAGGTAGATCTGCATGTGTGTCTGCATGTGTGTGAAAGGAAGAGATGGGACTCTCAGGTTTAGTGAAACCCTCACTAAGGGGAAACTCTCAGGTGTCTGTGGCTGTGTGCAACGAGCAGACTGTCAGATGTGTAATACACACTGCTTCTGGACCACTGGAGGAAGACATTAATATCACATTTCTTTTTATTTTTATATGCATTTTTTAGCTATTTCATCTTCACTGCTACTTTCTTCTTTTTTGCAGTTTTTCTACTCTGCATATCAAATTTCTCAGTCCCTTCTCTGACCTTTCCCACTGTGACATCATGGACATTGGTGGCCTGACGACAGTGGTAGCCAACTCTGCCTACATCTCAGCCCGCGGGAGCTTTGATGGCACTGCCAACCCTGCATCCAATCGAGACAAGAAGTACCACTCCCGTCTGAAGCTGCCTCACATCACAGTGTGTGAGGGTCTGCGGGAGACTCTCGACCTGGGCTTCCAGACGGTTTGTGTGGAGCAGCCCATTGGCAAACGTCTCTTCCAGGAGTTCTTAGACTCCAACAGAGAGTATAAAGGACCGTGCCGCCTGTGGAAGGATATTGAGGAGTACAATATGGCAGAGGATGACGATCGGGTTAAAAAAGCAAGCAAGATATTGTCCCGCTACATGGAGCCCGAAGCCAAGTATTTCTGCCCGTTCCTGCCTGAAAACTGCATCACAAAGGTCAAAGAGAAACACCAAGAGGCCGGGGATGATCTTTTTAATGAGACCATGGACAGTGTGACGGACTTTCTCAAAGAAGTACCCTACACTTTCTTCCTGGAGAGTATGTATCTGAAAAGGTTTCTGCAGTGGAAGTGGCTAGAGATGCAACCGATGGGAGAGGACTGGTTCCTAGATTTTCGTGTATTAGGTAAAGGGGGTTTTGGGGAGGTGTCTGCCTGTCAGATGAAGGCCACAGGGAAACTGTACGCCTGCAAAAAGCTCAACAAGAAGAGGCTGAAGAAAAGAAAAGGCTACGAGGTAAGTAAGTCCTTTCTTAGAGGAAAAGAGGGAAAATTGTAAAGATGCCAATGAATTACTTGCAGTCTGTACAATGGTTGACTTTTGGAAAAGTTTTTCACTTGTCCAGGTCTTTCATAGGCTGTATCTGTGTGAACTACAGTCAGTAACTAGATGCCTTGTGCATAACATTAGGCACGATTGGCTTATATGATTAGTGCCTTCAACCTTAGAACATTTTGATCTACTTATAAAGTGCCAATCCTGCCATGTTTATAAATGGAGAAGCTCTGGGATGGATTTTCTAATGTTCTGCTCAGTCCCCAAATCAGAAACAATAAAATGTGCTGAGCTTCATAAACTAATAATGTTGCTAAAATGATCCAGTTCTCAGCCATTGCCTGGACAGATTAGACAAATGTTTAAAATGTTTAAAATATGGTCTCTGGATGAGTTTCTACAGTATGTGGACACTGATATTGCTACATCAGAATGATCAAAATTGGTACAACACTGTGGTGTATATCAAGATTTGTCTTGTCAACTGAGGAAAATAACTATAATAGTATCTTAATATAGAAGATATAGGTGGTTAATGAGGAAATTGCAGATTTAATAACTATACTTATACACTGTGCCTTTTAGTAAGATTAAGTTTGTTACCACAATTCAACTTACTTCTCAAACTCCTTTACTTTGTATTTACAAAAATACTTAATAAAGTACTTTTTTTTGTAAATACAAAGCCATTGTACAAAGTTCGTGTTGTGCTGGAGCCTCTCCCAGTCGTCACCAGTCTAACACAAGGTTACACATTCAACAAACAACCATTCACACTCACATTCACACCTTGTATTCGGGGACGTTCGATCTGCGAGGCAGCAGAGTTAACCAACATGCTGCCCCATGAATACAGAAATAATAATGAATTTACCCCTATTTATTAAAAAGTGCAGTTATTTCTTCCTTTGTGTCCCATGGTATTTTTCCTGTTGCAACTACATTTAAAGAGCAACATCAATACTTTTGCACCTGCCTTGAAGGGATCTAGTATGTTGAATACCTTTATAGGAATGCTACTAAACTTCCCTCCACCGTTTCTGTATTTAAAGTATGGCTCAGCTGAATGACTGATCATGTCACCAGGAGAGTTTCCTGTTCACAATTTGTCATCTAGAATAGTTGGGGAGGAGCCAATCTACCAGGATTATAACCTCTGCAGTGCGAACAACCAAATGATCTAAACTGAAAATGTATTCATTTGTTTCTTAATTGTTTGTAAAGACTATTAAAACCTGATTGAAAGATGTTTTTAAATTATACATTGAACAGCATCGGTTGAAAGTTAACACATGATTTCCGACGGCTCTCTGGACGTCAGTGTCATGTTCCACCTTCTCACAACAAATCGCAGAAACTCCTCACCACACTGTGTATCACAACATAAAGCCTGAAAATGTGTTGTCCTATGACTCACTGACAATGAAGTTGAGCAGTTGTGCCTGTACAAGATGACGGGGTGGCTCCAGTGAAACACTGTGAAAAGAATCAGTGGATCTCAGCTTTGAACAACACACCCACAATCACTGTTGTTATGTGAACCGCAACCCAAATATTTGAATGTCTCCGGTAAAGATGGTAGCACAGCAGACAGTAGAGCATTTACTCATACCTGCTACCCCTTTCCATTCTGAAGGGGGCAATGGTGGAGAAGAGGATCCTGGCTCGAGTTCACAGCAGGTTCATTGTGTCTCTGGCTTATGCCTTCCAGTCAAAAACAGAACTGTGTCTGATCATGACCATCATGAACGGAGGAGACCTGAGGTGAGATCCCGCACTCACTTACACGCTAAAGACAACTTTAGGATTATGCTTGGATATTTACATCTGATATTCCTTTGGCCTTATTGGGATTTCATGTAGCATAAAAAATTGCATCAGTGATTCTTGGTGCCTGTTATAATATCCCACAGCAAGATTTCAGCTATACAAATCAGATTTTGTTTGCTGTTATATTTTGCAAAGTAAAACATCAAATCCTCACATGTAAGATTATGGAACCAGTGAGTGTTTGTCATTTTTTCTGATGATGGAAAACAAAATGTAAAATATTTTTTTAATTTATTAATTATGCCACACAAATGTGTTGCGTCTCATTAGCAACGACAAATGTGCATGTTTCTTAAGGAAATGTTTTATATGTGTTTCCTTGCCCACAGGTATCACATATATAACGTGGATGAGAACAATCCAGGCTTTGAAGAGCCACGGGCCGCCTACTATGCTGCTCAGATCATCCAGGGCCTGGAGCATCTCCACCAGAAGAGGATCATCTATAGAGACCTCAAACCAGAAAACGTGCTGCTAGATAATCAAGGTCAGACACATGTGTACGAGAAAAGAAAGGCTTTAATGTTTAACGCAGCTCATTTCTGTATTCAGATCACACTGTATAAAGATCAACGGCTTTCAGCTTGTCCCTTAAGGGGTTGCCACAGCGGAGCGTGATCCACACATTGATTTGCCATGAGTTTTTACACTGCAGGCCCTTCCTACCACAACCGTCCAATTTTATCAGGGTTAAGGAATGGCACCAAGGCGCACCTGGCAGGGTGGAATTCGAAGCCGTGGCCTTCTGCACCCCAACCCTCTTTAAACTAAGAGTTCAACAGTAAATTATGCTGTCTGATTTTTGGACGACTAAAGTGTAAAAGAGTAACTTGACATTTTAGGGACAATGCTTATCTCTTGCGAGGAATTGGGTCAGAAAACTGATACCGCTCTCATGTCTGTTAATTAGAAAGGCGGACCCAGGGAATCTGTGTCTGTTCACATGCTACACTGCCTCTGTAATAAAGGCAACCTGTGGTTGTACCAGGTGACTTCCTGTAATGTTGAACATAGCTGGGTGAATGCCTGCAGTTTCCCTACTTCACAAAGCTAAACTTACCATCTCAAAGCTTCATATTCAACCTGTTGACAGGAAAGTGGCTTTTTCATCTGACGAATCGCAGTAAAGCAAATACACATTTCCCCCAAACATTTTCCTCTGGAAAATTTAATTCCAGAGCCACTCAAGACCACAACAGCTCAGATATGTTTTAACCCCTCCTCATCTCCCGTCTTGCCCTCCTGAGCCCACAACACACACACATGCTGGTCTGTATAAACACACTTTCAAACCTGCAGTACATACTGTGTACCCCTAACACAAGGACACCTTTACGTTATCACAGTACCACAGGTTAATGACTCCGAGACTTAATGTGCAGGTCAACATTCATATCTGTGACGTCCATAGCTCTTGGCATTACCTTGCTGTTTGTCCTCACAGGTAACGTCCGTATCTCTGACCTTGGTCTGGCTGTGGAGCTGGCCGACGATCAGTTTAAAATCAAGGGCTATGCTGGGACTCCAGGTACAGTCGAAATATAATCCAAACTGAAATTAACCTGATGTGTCCAGAAAACAAGCAGTCTCATGGTATTTACTTTAATACTGTTTTCCTTTCAGTATATAGTATATTGACTCCCGTATGTATGTACATCCTCAATGAAACTAAACGCCTTGTTATAAAACTGCATACTGATTAAACAAAGCAAATATCTCTTCTTAAATTGAATTAATGTTATGTATAAGCATGGATAGATAATATAAACACAGTGCATGCATATACTGCATGGTCAATTTAGTTGGTTTATTTGATTTTTTAAGAAATTTTTATTTTTCATAAGGAAGGATTTTACAAGGGCAGTTATGTCTTTTTGTAGACCGCGTTAAAAATTTTTTTTTTTTTTACATGTACATTTAGTATTATAAATTTGAAATGGATCCTTTACATCATATCCAAATGTCTATTGTTTAACTGAAAGGTGTTAATCCTTGTGTCTCACCCGTAGGTTTTATGGCCCCAGAGTTGCTGAAGGGAGAGGAGTATGACTACTCTGTGGACTACTTTGCTCTGGGGGTCACTCTATATGAGTTTCTGGCTTCCAAGGGTCCCTTCAGAACACGAGGAGAGAAGGTCAATATACTGTGTTTTGGTTTTTTACCTGCTCTAAATGCATGTATAACAGGTTATACATGCATCAAATTTTTTTTAATGTTTTTTTCTTTTGGCCTCTTCCTTCACCTGTTTCTTATAGTCGTTTCAACTGCTGGCTTTTTTATCTGATGTTTAAACCTGCATTTATTAAGTCTGTGCGATAACACAGTAGCAGATTATGTAGCTCGACCTCTAGTGGTCGGATGCTGATACTGCTGTGAAATCTGAAACCCTGAACACTGGTGTATATTTTGTTACATGAGCATGATCATGTTTACCTGAATTGTCTGGATTCACCTGTATGTCCTGCAGATAAATAAGAAATGAGAGATGTCCATGTTAATGTTAATACTTTAACCTGAATGTGTGATGTATTCAAATGCTTTAAAAGGAAAAAATATGTTAGAGTTGGAGTGATATCACCGAATGTATCTCTGCTGCTCATTTTTCTGTTTTAAGGTTGAGAACAAGGTGGTGAAAAAGCGAATTCTGAACGACCCAGTAACCTTTCCTGAGAGGTTCAGTGAAAAAGCCCGCTCCATCTGTGAGGGTCTGCTGTGCAAAGAGGTCGACAAGAGGCTCGGCTTCACGAACGGCTCGTGTGACGAGCTCAGGGCGCATCCCTTCTTCAGCGAGATCAATTGGAGGAAGCTGAATGCAGGTCTGTTTCAGACAGAAACATGTTGAATTAGTGTTTCTCAGTCTTACACTGTTCTGTCCGTACTATGTAGCACTTCTGCTCACTTATCACTAAGAAACCTTGATATTTTATAATGCTGCTACATTAAGGTGTATTGAAAAACTCTGCTTGTGGTGAAAGACGTAAGTGCTCCTGGAGAGTTCCATACAGAAAAGTTTTTATTTATAAAACGCCCACTTCAATGAATTAAAGTGGAAGGTTAATTAAGCTTTAACAAATATGGGCTGAAACATTTAAAAACACATCATGCATCAGCACACTTGTGTATGTCCAAAGTTTTAAGCCCACACACCTGCATTAAACACTTTATTTATGGCCCTATTAGTCCATTGAGGATGGATGATTAAAGACCAAAGATAGAAATAACCCCAACCAGCACTTAATGTCTGCATCTTCCTGTGTGGTGTCTCCTCAGGGATCCTCACACCGCCCTTTGTGCCAGACTCTAAGACAGTTTATGCCAAGGACATCGATGGTGTTGGGGCCTTCTCCACAGTTAAAGGTGTGCAGCTGGAAGACAAGGACAAAGAACTTTTTGATGAGTTTGCCTCGGGGAACATCTCCATCCCATGGCAGGAGGAGATGATCGACACGGGGATCTATGGAGAGCTCACAACCTGGGGGCCCAATGGCGCTTTGCCCAACGACTTGCGGCGTGAATCTATCCTGGAGCAGCCGCCCAGGTCCTCCACCTGCACAGTGTCATAAGAGGCTACAGAGCATGAATGACTCCATGTGAACTGTTTGTTTATCATTCAATCAAACTTTATTTGTTAAGCACCTTTAAGACTTGTGCACAGCTTTGTGGTGGATTGAAGGGAATGAATGATGATGATTAAGTCTTTTTGTAACAGCAGATCAGATAGATAAAGGCCTCCCTGCATTGTTACCTGCACTTTTTTTCCACTATTCTGCTATGATACTAACCAGTATTTCACAGATCGGGTTTGTTTGCTTATTAATGCACAATTAAAGTGAACTGATTTTTCTTTAGTGCTGCACACATTTGTATTGCTTTAGCTGTTTAAACATTATACTGCTGTTGTACAGTTGCTCCCTTTACCTCCGATACATTTTACATGAGATGACAGAGATTATGTGACATGACACACACACAGAAACACACACACACATACCTGTAAAGTAATGTGTTTCACTTCTTTGTCTGTATTTGCACTTTTTGCTTCTTTACTGTATTATGAGCAGTTTGCAGCTTCATGCATATAAATAAGCTTGTATCCACTGATGCACATATGCATAAATTAATTTGAATAAATGTATTGCCACTAAAATGACCTTGTTTTATATGTGACTGACATAAACATTACGAATCCAGTTCCTGCAGCTAAAGCCAAGTTTCATCCTCAGAATATTATAGATCTGATGGATACAAGCACACACAACTTTCAGGAAGAATTTTAAATCTGAACAAAATCTAAATTATTTCTGTTTACTTTTGGCTTATTCACACTTTTTTTTACAAATCACTGGACACACAGGATGTTACATGTCACACAGTGTAAAGTTTCCTGAGCACCAGTGACTAATTATTATCTTAAATGACATTATTATTAATTATATGAAATCATTGTGTAAGCATTATTTTACTGTTACTACAGTCTACTACTACAAGTAATGTAAAAAGTAGAAAAAAGTTCAAATTTGTCTCTGAATTGTGGTACAAGTATAAAATAGCATAAAGTGGGAATAATAAAAGTACAACAACCTCTACCTGAAAACATATATTTAGTTACAGTCTCAAAGTCAAAAATATTCTCTTCATAAGCACATTAAAAAGAAGAAAATCAAGACATCTTCGCAACTAAAAGGCTGAAACTAGTTTGTCCTTTAATTTTTAAAAACGACTTAAATGATCAATCATCAACTACATTTGTAATAACCACATCAAAGTGCTTACATATACATAAATCATGTTTTTTCTCCAGCCAAGGACGTTATCCATTATATATTTTTCCCATCAGAGACAATTGATATGACTGATATGGCTAAACCATTACTTTAGATTCAGATTTTAAAAATGCTTAATGAAGTCTATGGTCCTGCTACATGGCTGTTCTGCAGGTACTGGCCGATCGGGGGCGCTGTAAACTCATTGTCTTCCCCATTGTGATACTGTAGCCTGCAAACGTCAAACTCAGCAAAAACCCCTTTTAACTTTTTTTAAAAACCCGTTTTATTTTATTATGTAATCTCTAAAATACTCCAACATAGTTTAAACAACAATCCAAAATCTACGCTGTATTTAAACGTATTTCAGATACATAATTCAATAATTGATCTCTGAGGTGAAGCAGGGCGCTGATTGGTCGCCCCCCTTTCTCTCTCTCTCTCTCTCTCTCTCTCTCTTTCCCCCGGTTTTAGGAAAAGTTAAACCCTCTGAGCACTGGATCAGCTGTGGCGTTCACTCTACAGTTACAAATGATAACATGACTGAATAATTGGAAAAAGATATCTTACTTTTACTGACTCTGGCCGCTCTCCGTCGAGGACGAAGACTTTGTTTTGACTCAGCAGCGATATTTTTCTTATTTATTTTTTCTTTTTAGAACAAAATCACTTGAACCCGAAAGAAATGCAGCAGCCTGAATCCCAGCAGACACGTCAGGGAACAGCGACAGAGGTTCAGGTTCCAGAAGGTACATTTCACCAGGTTCAATCCAGAGATCTTCGTAAGGCTTAAAGTTCCAGCAGCTTCTTGAATGAAATTTACAAAAATGTATTTAACATGTTATGCATGAAAATTAATCAAAATTAGCTCAGTTTTAAGCCGTTAATAAGAACCATTGGGTTGCCATGTTTTGTAAAATCCTCCTTCTGCTTGGCATTGGCTATCTTTGATGATAGCTCTTTAAAAACCTATGGAGTGGAGTGATCAGACAGCAGGACATCTGAACCAAAATCCTTTTATAAACTGCTTATTATCACTTACAACTGCAGATTTACCGTTTTTATTTGCATGGCTGTTGATTTGTCAATCTGTGTGCAGATATTTGAATAGTAATATCGCAGAGAGAATAAAATATCATTAAAATATAATATTGTTTACTATTAACATTTTAAGCTCCCTGTCGGTAGTTTGAAAACAAATGCATTAAATCAGGTGTTTTGATAAAAATCTGGTTTACAGCTGTAAATCATAGTGTAGGGCTTTCAATGATACATCAGTTAGTCACCTGTAATCGTAAATATTATTAAATTAAGGGATCTTTAATCTATCAACTCAGAAATTATTATAAATAGTTTACAGGGATTTTTTTTTCCAAAAGATAACTGATAAATTAGTTCACAAAGTGTTGCATTAGTGGAGGAGTTCCCACTGATCTACTGTGTAAAGCATGGAAAAGTTATTGAAAATGGAAATCTACACCTCGTGGAAACATTATCAAACAGAGGTCATTTAAAACTGTCTCATTCAATTCCCAACAACAGGAAAACTGACAAAAAAAAAGCTTCTTCAGGTTTGAAAGCTGCTCATCTGCCGTTAGATGTAATAAGTGTAAAAAAAAAAAAGGTGATTTCCTCTGGTTTTCCTCTCAGATACGTACATGCATCGCAGGAGAACAGCTCTGTGGGTGACAGTGTTACTGCTGGTTCTGGGTCTGGTGGTGCTGGCTGTGGGTCTGAGCTCTGCCACTCGAACCGACAACGTGCCTGTCGCTGGATATTACCCCGGCATCACCGTGAGTGACAGTCATTCTGACAATGCTTAATCAGTGAACAACTCAAAAAACTGCTATAATTTTGACACATGCAGCCTAATGTTCCCTCCCTTTGATTTCTTTGTGCCTTCAGCTGAGTTTTGGAGCATTTCTGGGTATTGTTGGCATCCAACTGGTGGAAAACCGCAAACCCATGGTGAGTCTGGCCCTGTGAATCTAATGTCACTGTTAAATGTAAAACATTTAAAATCCCATCATTATACGTGGCTTATCCCCCTACTGTACATTTACCTTCCTGCCTGTAGTAAAAAGGTTATGGATAGTTCACCAGAGCAACAATACAGCAACAATACAGCACAATATTCATCAGTCACAGTTGTTGATTACATAAATAGATGAGTGTATGAAACACGGCTGTAAATAAATATGAATGTGCTTCTGTAAAAATGCAGCTCTTTACTAACAAGTAGCCTGCACTTTGTGTTGTATCCTCAGCTTTTCGACATTTTTGAGTTAGGAGATACATTCAGCTGGATTGTTGATGATTCTTTTTCACAGCAGCTCTAAATGTACAATGTCATGTCACATTGTAACTCTCTGTTTGTTGCTCCCAAGGTAATTTGCGTCAGCTTTTCCAGCATTATAATATTCATCTTCTAAAAATGAGGCATTGTTCCTGGAAAGCAGGACATATATACACCATAAATTAAAGGATTAGGTTACAGACTTTGCAAATTCACTCAAATGTTTTACAGGAAATTGCTCTATTATGAGCAAGAAGGAAATGCGATTACTTCATGGTAGCGTAATGTGTTCTTGGTCCTTGTGCTTGGGTCAGTGGACGTGACTGGATTTGGGGTCACGGTGAGTGGATGTGATTGGCGCTGGATTTCACTGACAAAGAGGGAGAATTGCATTAGTATCGGTCAGTTTCTGTCAGGGCTTCTTTACATCAGGAAAGGACACATTTCAAAATTTACTCACTGCAACAAGGGGTTCAAAAAATAATCATGTTCATTTCCTCAGATTAGTGACACAGGCAGGTCACAACCTGTGGGAAATGCCCGTGTGCTGAGAATGAAATGCAGATAATTCAATCTCAAATTAACATTTAAATTGTAAACTAAGGGCCATTGGCAACTAGAATCTGGGCCTCTTCTGTGTCATTAAAGTAGCATCATCAGTATCACATTCACAGCATGAGACGGAAGATTGTGTTAAGTCACCGCAAGGACGGAAAAGGACACTGGTGACACAAATGTCAGTAGAGTGTTGTCGTTTTTCCTCACTTGTCCTTAATATTAGGCCTAAAGGGAAACATTGTAGTGTCAGTAAAAAACTCCAAATTTATTAACTTTTATTAGCTTTACATTCACCGGACACATGGTTAGTCTTCATCCTAAATGTTTTTCCTTTTATGGGAACAGTTTGAATCAGTCAGTCATATGTTGCCTGAATTTTGTAACTCGGACAGCACCAGACGCTGGGTTTCTTCCCTGATGAGGCTCTGCCAGGCTTTTACTTTCAGATTGTCTTTACCTTAAAAAGTCATGGGTTGCATTTGTTCTTCGAATCACTGTCCATCTGCACTGGGAAAAGCTGTCAAGTGAGTTTTGACACTGAATCTGAGCACATAGTATAACCGTAGAGGTACAATTCATCCTGCTGCTTTTGTCCACAGTCACACCATAAATGAAGACAACTACTTCTTTACGCAGCCATTCACGGCAAGCAGTTTTTTCTTCTCCAAAATTCCCATTTTTTTGGTACAAATTGATCTTGGTCTCATCTGTCCACAGGATGTTGTTTTGGGTCTACAGTTTACAGGCCTTTTATATTTGTTGTTGTTGCTGAATCTAAACTTTAAGCTGGTTTTCCAGTTTTTGAGTCTTACCAACAGTTTATATCAGCTCCTGACTCCTGATACGCCAGCTTTGCTTTAAATGAGCAACTCTTGTAAAGAGTATTTTCTTCTCCAGGAAAATAATTCTCCTGTCATCCATCACAGTTGTCATCTGGACTCTCTGAGTTCACCTTTGTATTCTTTTATTTTAAAGAATAAAGTAAATAGATATGTTTTAGCTTACCTTAGTGGCACATCTTTGGAATTCATATTGATATTTAGCAACACCAGACTCCAAATGTAACTCTTAAAATCTGCTCCAAACTATTTATTTACCTCCTTGTAAATAAACTATTAGAGCAATAACAATCATGTGGCCAAAGAACAGCTGAGCAGCCAATGGTCCAAATATTTATTAACCACTAAAAATGGGGGTCTGAAGAAATAAAACTGATTGTAATATCAGCATGTTTCCTCATAAGTGAAACCTCTGAATTAATAAAAACTTAAGAAATGATGTGTCCTCATTAAACTAAGCTCTTTGATATGGTAATAAAATCAAACTTTGTAGACATTTTCCAGACATGGAGAGACACTTGACACAGTGCAGAGAAACAGCAACATAAATGTTTCCTCTGCCGGCCTCCATGACTGTGGTATCTGAGCGTGTGCCGTTAATTTTTCATGTGGCGTCCAGGGTGTCATGTGCCACATCAGATCTCCTTGTCTTACATTACACTACTGTGTACTATATCTAATCCGGTCTACAGATATTCTGTTTACACATGTGGAGAGATGGGGTCTGTGTGTGTGTGTGTGGAATAAATGCAGGGGAAAGACAAAGACGTCCACTCCCTGCTGTTTCTGTTCACCTGTGTGGCATCACTCCCAGCTCTGGGCTTTGAAACTTTAATGGTTTGATGGCTGCCACACTAGCGCTTGTCTCTTTTGAGGCGCATGTGGCATGATGTCGGTCCTCACACAGGTGTCTTCTTCCCTCCTGTGTGTGACACTGGTAGTGTAACACGAGAGCTGCCTGGCAGAGCCATGATGTCACTCATTGAAGAACAACAAACTGTGCCACAATGCAACAGACATCTGAGAGCTCTACAGCTTTTTTGTACTTCCTGGATCTCACAGCCCTTTGCTAATCTGACCTCAGAAACCAGGCAACGGACTGTTGTTCTGTTTTCGAACTGTGAACATCTGCTGCTCCCAAACAGCCAGAGGAAAGCTAAAACTGTCACTGTGTGTCACTGACACTGACACACTAAGTAAAATTCAACTGAAATAAAATAAAACAAAAGGTTTAGTTACCCATTTTCTTTTGCACAATAATAAATGGCAATAACTGTTAACAGTCATTGAATTAGGATTCTGATAATGAGAAAAATGACAAATAAGTGTACTGTTACGTAATAGAGAGATCTTTCCAAAATGAGAAATAAAAAAAAAAATTCTAGCATCTAAACCCATCGGTTAAGGAAAACACATTAAGCACAATACACAGTAGAAAATGTAATATGTTACAAAAGTTAAATGCCACTATCACTACCACTACCAAAGATACTGTACCAAAATAAATGAGGAATGAGATACAAAATTCAAGTGGCTCATAAAAGAAGCTCTGGATTTCAATAGGTGTTAGCAGATCATATATAATATTGATTTAACGGACCATTTTCATCAACGTTATGGACGCTGGACAGGTCACCAGTCTATCTCAGGGCCAACACAGAGAGAGACGACCATTCACACTCAAATTCACGCCTACGGGAAATTGTCACCAATATACCTAACATGCATGTCTTTGGACTGTGGGAGCAAACTGGACGAAACCCACACAAACACAAGGAGAACATGCAAACAGAAAGGCCACATACGGCAGATAGAATAGAACCGGGGACCTTCTAGCTTGAGGTGGCAGCGCTATCGATTGATTCTGTGTTTTTGGTTATTTGTAATCTTTCCACAGTGCTGTACGTCTAGATGTTGGTGTTGAAACACACTGTGCTCCTTTCATTAATACTGAAGCGAGACCAGCACACTTTAAGAAGATATTAAAATATCAAACTCTCATTTTTGCTCCATTGACTTTTCCTGGATAAAGCTTTATAAAGCTTAATGACTCATCTGTCTGCACGCTTTCATTTTGTCTTATCTTGTCCTCCAAAATGCTTTAAAGGATTGTAGAGCATGAAATTCTGTCTGTAAGAGAAAGAAAAAGATCAACTCTCTTCCTATCTGCCCTTACCCTGCTGCTCCCATAACAGGCTTCACTGCCCTGATGCACTGCGCTGATTTCTTTATGGCTAAATGCTTCATGTAGCTCATGTTCTTTGCTCCACCAGCCTCCTCGGAAGCTACTGCCTGTATTTCACAAACTACCGTCCTTTTGGTCACCTTGCAGCTCAGACCTTTAAATGGCCATATTTTACCCAACAGGCCACTGGATGATCAGTTCTTATTAACAGCGTGTCCAGCTATGGTCATGATTGGTCACTGGACCACTGAGCAGGCGAAGAAGACCTTGCAGTGGTCAGCGACTTTACATAACCTGATAGGTATCTTCACTGAAGCTATAAAATGCCTCTAAGTCTTTTCATCAATGATGTCTTTTCTCCTCTGAAACCTTTGTCTCTTTTGTTTTTGGCAGCATCAGGCAATAGTTTTCAATGAAAGTCATCTAAAAACCTGCCTTTTTTAGCTCCCTGCTGAGCATCAAACAGCAGCTCCACTATCTGTGTTTGTAAAATGGCTAAAAACACGACTCAAAATGAATGATAATACACTGGATGTGTAAATAACAAGTGTAAACAGTTTGCTATATCAGCCTCGCACATGCTCAACTATTTAGACTACACCTAAACATCTGATCCCTGGTTCAGAAACCTGGGTGTACATGCAGGACAACAGTAGATTAATGTGGCATGTCAGTTTGCAGTAGGAATAAAGTAAACAGGGAGACCAACAGCCAACAGACTCAGATACTATTGTAGGTCTAAGTAGCCATAGCAATTATTTTATGTAAAAAAATAATTACAAGTAAAAGTCCTTCATTTGAAATTGTGCTGGTATAGAAGCACATTGGTAATATCAGCAGAATTACTTAAACCTTTCACAAAAATGTCAGTCCAGTTGAACTGGGGCTAGGTAAACAAAATTATAAAATTGTTTGATGCAGTGATGAAAACAAAAAGATTATTTGGGATTAGAAAAAACTAGGTTCTGTAACATAAAGTTGCCCGAGAGACTTTTCTTATGATTTGCAGTTTATTGTATAGTAAATGTAAATGTAAAATCTGAATAGTGTAATTGAAAGGACAATATTCCTCTGTTGTAGAGTAGCAGTACTGAGTATCAGTACACTTTGTGCTGTGCTTGGAGTTTTTTCACCACTGCTTTCTTTTAATATTACCTTACAGACTCGACTCCTGAGAGCAGAAATCTATCTACAGTATGTCTTTAATCTTTTACAGTATTTGATTTTTGGCTGTGCCTCAGTTGTGTCAGGGGAGGTGTAGACACACAGAGTGTGTGCTGAGAAGGTTTATGTGCTGGCAGCTGCTGCTAAGGTAATGTGAAATAATGTAGTTGTCAGGCTCTATTGTCTCTGCTGCTGGCCTCATCTCCCATCCAAGCCCATAAAAGCAGAGTCATTTAAACCGCTAATGAAGTGGAGAGTCTGGACCAGTGGCTGATAAAAACCCACCCAGAAAAAGCTAATTTCCTCAGCTATTTCCGAGAAATTCATGTTAAACTCCCTTGTTTTACTATCCTTTTCCCACCCTGTGTATTATTCTGACTCATACAGCAAGACAGTTCAGATTTAACACTTGGTCACTAAGGTTAACTAAAAAATAGCCACAATAAAATACACTTTTCAAGCCAGTTTGATGTTGTTTTAAACATGTGCACCACTGGCAATGATGCTACAACCAAGGTCCCCAGATTAAAAAGTGGTCAAACGAGGAATGGGACAGTTGCCCAAGCGCAGTGGCCCCTTGGCCAGATACTTTGTATAAAGTAAGTGCTAATTTCTTGTGCAACACACAAAAATGACTTCAAACTGATGAAAAATTACCAAAATAGACAATAAATAACTTCTAAGAGTAAAAACAAAAACAAAGAATGACCAAGGAGTGAGGCATGAAGGCCAAACATAAACACAAAATGACCATAAAGACAAGAAAAAAATGCACTAAAAAGATAAAAACTGACAAATAAAAACACAGAATGACAAGTGCATCGCACTGAATCTGTGAATGGTGATAGGGTCAATCCAGGGTCCAGGACTGAAACAGGTTTAACCGTGACCATGGCATTTCAGTTCCATACACAAATTTTGCCAAGTTGAACTGAGAGCACTGTGCAGCATGTAAACAAAATGTCACGTGCAACAACAGGATCATAAACAGACCAATAGTTACATAGTGTATATCAAAAGGCTGGATTTTAAAATAGACTGCACAGCCAATGATACATGTTAATACGTAACTTCTTATTATGTCTAATTTATTTGACCAAATTTCAGCCTGAGCAGCAGTCCAATCATCCAGAATAAATAAACAAACAACTATATGCTGCTCACGTCACAATGATTGATTTTTTTAATGGAAAACTGTATTGTTGTATTTTTATTATTATTTTTCCTTAACAGAGCAAAATGTAACATATCTTGTTAAACCAGACATGTTGACTTATCATAAAAGTAAAAGCATTTAGCTCTAAATTTAACAATAGAGCTAAATGTAATGTAGCCATAATTGTATTATTTTTATTTACAGTACAGTAGGGCTATTTCTACCATAACATGTCGAAATGTTTCTTGTATAAAATAAGAAAGATATGGATAAAATTACTTTAGTTAGAATCTCAGTTACCAATAAAGGCTAAAGAATAAATCGAGGAAAGGAAAAGGTTACTACAAACACTGTAGTAAACACAATTATTGTATTTTTTCAACTTTTGTTCTTGATTCTTACTTTTGTTATTAATTTTTTCTTATGTTCCTAATTGCAAAACTGCTGTATCAGACAAAAAGAGGGAGTAGGTAAATGAATGTTTAATCTCCTGTTTCAGTACAGGAGGTTTGGTCCTGCAGGAGCGATTGAACAGACAGTAAACGATTTTCAGTGATAAAGTTTATGATCAGACATCTGTGATCAGCCAGCTACATCTGCCAAACTGCGTGTGTGATATCTCATAATTACTTTGTCTTACAGTACAAGCTTTATGGAGGAAGCAGGTGTGTGTCACACTGTTCAAATTGTTGGAAGACTTTTATTTATTAGTGATCAGATTGTTGGGATAAAGTTACAGAACTTTGTGAATGTGGTTTT
The DNA here is from genome assembly GCF_033026475.1 of Channa argus. Lineage (NCBI taxonomy): Eukaryota > Metazoa > Chordata > Actinopteri > Anabantiformes > Channidae > Channa > Channa argus. Next base: position 19,386,391 of record NC_090198.1, read on the forward strand.
GTCTGGTCTATGTCGTGTTTGTGTGTGTGTGTGTGTGTGTGTGTGTGTGTGTGTGTGTGTGTGTGTGTGTGTGTGTGTGTGTCAGACTGAGAGAATTAGATTGACCTTGTTTGTGCAGAGGGTCGTCCCTCTGTCCCTCTGTCTCTTTGTACTTTGCCTCCTTGCACATAAATTACCCACAAACCACCTCTGCATTGTCAGAGCAAGAAGTCGAACGTTTCCTTTATTGTCCTGCAGGCCAGACGCTGCAGACGAGCAGCTAGGACACACACTAGCAGAGACTAGCTTACATGAACAGGTGTATGTGACTTTTTGACCTTTACATATTACAAATTTTGGAAGCTTCTGTGCATTTATGTATTCATAAGTTTATAATCCATTCCATTAACATTCATGAGTTTATTTTTCATTTAGAAATGTTACATACTGTAGGTGCGTTTTCAATACATAGAGTTCAATTAAAGTTTATTAGAATAATGCATAAAAAACTGCCCAAGCTAAAGTGTCTCCTTCTTTCTTCCTTTCACTCTCTTCATCTCTAAGCTCACGGCAGCAATCATCTTTATCAGTATTGGAGTCATCACGGCATTCTTCTGTGCCATTGTGGACGGAATCATCGCGTCAGAGTTCATTGTAAGCTCACACACACATTTTTAATTACCTGCACTGTAAAGAGAGAAACAAATTCACCTTTTTTTAGATTGCAAAAGTTTTATCATACATACTGCTGAAATGCAGGTCAAGAGTGGAGCGGGCACATTGGTAAGGCCAGAAACTTTGCAATCAGACAGAATTTGGAGTCGACAGGTGAAGCAGAGTGATTCATCTTGTTGCTTGACCTGCAGAGAGCTGCTGGCTCACCTGAAGAGCAAAAAGAGAAAAAGAAGAGAAAAGACATTCAACATGATTAAAGTGGGCTGCTTAAAGTTTCAAAAAGTTAAACACATTTCCTTTAAAACTTTTGTACTGCAGTGCAAAAACAAAAACACAGTAAATACACAACAACTTTTCCAAGTTACGTTTTTCTCAGTTTTCGAGGTAACACCACTACAGTGGTCTGTTGGAATTTGATGTGTCCATATATAATATTTGTTTACAGTCTCATTTCATTTTATAAATCAGGTAAAGCACGTACTGTTCCTCTTGGTTCCTAATTGTAGGTACCATAACTAAACAACCACCACAGTCCGCATGCTACATAATTCTTAGATAGGAGAAAATACAAGAGGGGAGTTCATGTAAAGCCACAGTCCAGTGTTTTATTATCATATCATCTACTACACTGTATCACTTTAAACATAGCGAGCTAAAGAAATGAGTCTGTACTTTTGGCAACATGTTCTGAGCAGCAGCTAAGCTACGCTGGAAAACAACCAAACCTTTATTAAGTGCACAGCTACCGTATGCAAGGTTTATAAAACTATTATAAAACTATAATCATCTTATTAGAACATTTAAATGTAAGAGAACCCAACATGGATTATTCATGTTTATTGAAAAAACTAGAAGTTATTATTATTACATGTAAATATCCTTTGTAAATGGTGACTGTTTTATAACTCCTTAATTCATACAAAAAAATGGAAATGGAAAAAGTTTCACCTAGTATTTATATTAAAAGAAAAGTTAGCACATAAAGAGCAAATCCTCATAATGTTGGAATTTAAATTTGGTTGTATCGGAACACTATTTGTCTATATTAAGGCATCAGTCAGAGGGCAGTCTCTTTCAAAAACCCAAACCAAATTACTATGCAGTAAGCATATTTCACTTTGTGCAAATACTTTTTGCATGTGACAGAAAATGCAGAGAGGTCAAAGAAAGAACAGTGTTGCATCTGGGCTCTAATTTTTTGGCTACATGGACATGAAAAACTGAGTTTGTCACATCAGCGTAATGAATTTTAATGAGAGTCTTAATGAGTGAGATGACAAAGCTGGACTTCTCAGAGCCTGGCACAGAGGCTCTAATATTGATCAACGGTGCTATCAGACCTCTGCAGATATAATTATTTTGTGCTCGCCGGACAGTAAAAGTCATATTTATAACACTTTCAAGCTCTGAACAATGAAAACAATTTAATTACTTTTCACGTTCAAGTCCAGTGAGGTTTAGTGCTGAACGTTTTGTAGTCGTGTGCAGTGGACAGTTTTGAGAGCAGGCACTGGTCTTAAACTGCTACTGAAACGACAGGCAAAATGAGAATAGCTGGAGATTTATGGTTACAATAAAATAGATTACACTGATACACAAATATTAGTGTGTCTTTTTTTATGTAAATCTGTAACAAACATATAGCAAATCTGCTTTGTCTTTTTAATGAACACACCCAGGACTCAAGGCCCTTGAAGGAGAACATGTGTGACTTTTACGTCAGTGAATCGGGCTACTCCTACGACAGCTACTATAATGAGGTGATTCTCATACATGATAAGTAATTTTTTAATAAGGAAATATGTGGTTGTTTTTAAATTAGAATAGTAATTCTGTAAAGGACTTAAATGCATGTAGGTAACGGCAGGAATATAGTATAGTTCTTGCAGCCTTCTGGTCATTCATTTAAAGTGTGTTGACATCTAGTGGTTGAACAATTTTACTGCACAATTGTAATGACAGCAAGTAAGCAACAAACTTTTTTTGTTTTCATTCAACCAAATTTAAAAAAGTAGTGGAAAATATATGTTTGACATGCAGACAGTTACCTACTGGTCATGTTCAGTTGATGATTATCTGACTGGAGCATCAGTTTCATTAAGTTGATATGAATAAAGCTCTGACAGCATCTTTAACTCATCAAATCTCTGAATCTGCAGGTGCAGTGCCGCTCGTTCAACAAAGTATGTGAGCTGAAAGTGAGGAGCAACACCTGTTATTGCTGCCACCTGTACCAGTGTGACAGGTGAGAACCAGGTGTTCACATCTGGGCCTGGATTTGGTAAACTAGAAGATTATGACCAGCAAATCATCCAACTGTGATCAAATTAGTAATTGTATAGTGATTAAAAATCACATCAAAAGCCAGGTTTAATCTTACTCATTTGCAGCCACGATAAACAGATAAAGTGGAGGATCTGGCTCAGTTTCTCTACTGCAGTCACTGAGGATTCACTCTAGGTCAATTAAGGAGATGTTTGCAGCTCTCTCCCTTTTAAGAGCAATTTAGGTCAAAGTTTATTTTTGAGCCAGTAAAAGTGAAGGATTTTTAATTTATAAATATTTTATTTAGATCACAAATGTTACTCTAAGATAGAAGATCTGAACAGCAGCAGAGTTTGGAGAAGGTGTATGTGTGAGTTATCGTTTTGTGGGAAGGACCAACCACCTGTGTTGTACAGTAAATCTACAGTACAATATCCACAGAGGATTAACATATTTTTTTCAGTACATTGTCTCACTAAGCTTGCAGATACTCCAACTGCATTTACAGGCTCTACTCTTAGGTTCCCATAATACCCAACTGTCAAACAACATAATCAAATACAATACAGCCCAGGTACTGGCTGATTAATGGCTTTCAGGAGGGGTTTGTGAAGTAAAAAACTGAGGTGCAGCAGCCTTTGTTTTTTTTCCCAGGAAGTAAAAGTTAAAACACCTGTGACATGCAATGGAAAGACTCCAGGCCTTCATCCAAGCAGACATGTTTAGGTGTAAACATGTTTTAGGTGTAAACATGCTATGAGGAAGGCCTCTTTTTGACCATACTGTAACATATGCTTTGTGATTGATGACAGTGCCGACATATACTGACCCCAGTTTCATTCCTCTCCCAGCTCAGAGTTCAACACACAATATTTTGAGTTCACCGGGGTCAACAGCTGCTGGGATGTGATCTACCTGTACCGGCTGCTGTGGGCCTCAGTGGTGCTCAATGTGACCGGCTTGTTACTGGGCATCATCGCCGCCGCCATCCTGGGAGCGTACAAGGACATGGTGAGAAAGACTGCAAAAATATTTGTTATTATTTTTTCTTCCAAGTGAGGGTCTGAGGGAAATTAACCAATAATGACCCACAGTGGATGAAGGATCTGACAGTGAAGAACATAAAATCCCCAACATCTGTTCCTCACCTGTGTGTACACCACTGGATTCTGATCTCCAGGACACTTGCTATTATTTTAACTTTACACATTTCTCACAAAAGCTTTTTTTTTAAAGTTAGTGACTTGTGTTGAGGTTCTGCTGTTCATCAAATCCGTTTGTTTATAAACCACATTATTAAAATGATTTATGTGTGGATGTCTTTGTGTTTCACTGTATATTCAAAAATTGCCTGCACATGAAAGAACTAAAAATTCTTCTCTGGCACCAGGTACCAAAGACAGTTGACAAAGCTCTGATGCTATTATGTTAATCTTAATGGTCCTGATTTACTTTAGATCCCACTCACACTTCATAACTTCTAATATGGTAAAGTTAGCATTTGCTTCCCAGCTTCTTTGATGACTTACTATCTTATTTTGACATTTTTTGCTGTTTCCTGCAGCTGAAGCCGACTCCTCAGATCGCTCCCAGCCCAGCACCACCACCTCACATCCTGTACAACCCGACCCAGCACATGCTCACCTACACTGGCTTCTGTCCCTCAGGACAGAACCTCCCTGCCTACCCGAACTACCCTATACACCTACAGGTACAAAAAAAAACATTAACAGGTCTTTTTCACGGCTTAGAAAGATGGTTACACTGTAGGAAAGACACAGGGTTAAAGAATATAGTTAATGCATCAGTTCCAGGTCCTGGTGTTATGTAAGCTTGCTGGTCACAAACATTAGGACACTTGAACACAATAAAATCTGAATTAATGTTAACAACCCTTTTGCTTTATTTTCTGCTACGAAAGTGTGCCTTCTTTTGTTCCAGTGTATTTTGACCATCAGATGAGCAGCGCTGGGTCAATTTATTTCCCACAGCTGTTTCACTCTAACATCAAAGCACTTGATCAGTATGAGAACTATTAATCTGCTTCCTCTAACCCCTCACCACTGAGCTGGTCACCGGCCAAACACTACTAAAACCGTGTCTCATTTAGCTTATTACTACAGGTCTACTGAGGGATAAACCCTGTTTTGTCCTTTCATATAGAGATGGTTTTTAGACGATTGTCCATCACTTTGTCACTATGAGATACTATAACATATGTTGTTTTAAAGGCTTTTCTGTACACTGCCGTGTTTTCAGTGCAGAGCTGAAACTATCAGTGATAATCTGATTGGCATTGATAATAATCAGAATCTATTATGATAACCAGCTGTTTATCTCCACTTCAACCATTCAAAAGTCACGATGTTTGAGACATTTTGTCAAAGTTGTTTCGACAGACAGCTGCCTCCGTACGTGGCAACATGATTTAAACAAATGATTCACTGATCCGTATGAGATGGTAGGTACTGATGATGTTTTTGAGCATAAAAAAATGTACTTGTTGAAATGTTTACTAGAAACTATTTGAATATAAATGTAATAACAACACATTTATGTAGTAACAATTGAGCTCAAAGAACCTTTGTACCTCACAGAGTCACTAGCATGTTTGAAGACACATCTATTATTCTAGATTCATAGAGGTCATTTTTGTAATGGTTGTGCAGGAATCTGTTAAAAACAGGAATGTGTGACTGATGCTTTTTGAAAAGGTGCCATATAGTGAAACTGGGAATGTGCTGTACTTCTGAACCCAGCAGACAGTTTGCTCACAGATTTATTTCAGAAGATGGCTAATCTTTGCTGTGGCTGCTACCAGTAAACCTCATTACGCAAAATAACAAAATTGAAAACCACAATTCACATAATAAATTGAGGAACCATTTATCTATTTAATTACAATATACCACAATATTTGGTATCTCTGCTCTATTCGACTCTCCCACAGCATAACAGCAACTTCCAGGCTTCTGCTACACCCCATCTGATCCCTGAAGGAGGCCCTGCATCCACCCCCTGTGCATCTGAGGAGAACCAGCACCCCCCTCAGGATATTAACCAGCCACAGCCTCCAGGGGACCCCCAGGAACAGGGCGGCTACATGCTGACTCCCAACGCCCCTGTCCTGTATGGATCTGCCTACAGCCCCTTTGAAAAGCCTCCACCTTATGCCTGCTGAGCCCCCGAACATGTTTTGCTTGTTTGTGGGGCTTGTTGGTACAGAAAAAAACCTTTATCGGCAGACGGAATGTAGCAAAAGACATTTCATAGGGGATCTTGTAGATGTAAAACCCACAATTTCTGATTTAAGTGCTGTCTTTCGTGTGTCTAATGGGTGTAAAATAAGGAGAAACTTACTAGAACTTGTGATTATTTATACATCATTGAGTTATTTCATGTGTATTTATTAAAGGAAACATTTTGGGAAATTCACTTCTTGCTTCTATGCTGCGACTTGGATGAAAAGTGTAATGCCAGTCTTACATGTACAGGTAAGGATGAAGCTACAGCCAACAGCTGCTGAACTTTGCATAAATACAACATACTGTAACTCAACTCTGTCCAAAGATTTAAAAAATGCCTACCAGCATCTGTTCACTTGACATCTATTTTATTTAACCTGTACAAAAACTGTGACTGTTTAAAAGCAGGTTATGTGCCCTGAGGAAAAAAGAAAGTGTATTTCCCAAACTGTCAAACATTTCCTTTAACCCTAAAGCTGGCCTTCAGATGCTTCCATATTAAATAAGTGTATAATGGTGCACATGCTGATTCGCTCCATCTGATACTGTGTTCCTGTTGTAATTTGTGTAGATTACACGTCTTTGTGTGTGTTGTCTCACTATACTAACTATTGTACAAGCAATTAAAAGGGCTTTATTGAAATGTGAACTGAAGAGGAAGATGTTGGTGTAGGCCTTTGTGTGAATCATTAAATGTGTACGTTATAGTTATTATACTGTATATATTATTGATGATGCATGTTAACTGCTGCAGGATGGGATTCTGTAGCTGCTGCAGTGTAATACATTATGTATTAAAGAGGCACCTTAAAGACATTCACTGATGCTACACATATACAGGGACTAAGGGCTTTATCAAAATCTCTTTTAAAGAAAGATTTTTGTGAAATTTGTATTTTGTCAGAATTGAATTGCAAGGTTGACTTGCCAGTCAGCTTAGCAGTCTGAAATGAGGTGAGCTCTGGCTGGAGGTAACAAAGTGCAATATAACCAAGTTTCTGGTATACAGAGAAAAGCGGGATAGCCATTTCCTGTTTTTACTCTTAATGCTAAGTTCATTTAGCTTCTGTTAGTAGTGTCCTTTTTAGTGTACAAACATGTGAGCTGTATGATTATTTATGCAAAAAAAAAAAACTGGGGGGGAAAAAAAATTCTGGAAAATTTTCTTTCAAAACCTAGCACTTAAAAATATCATCGGTACTGTGTTTTCGGTGTGTTGTTTCACATTGGATTACTGTGGCAGTGAAAGGTCAAATCACACAATCCTCCTCTTATAAATAAAATGATGACTTTATAAGCAATAACACTTTATCAGTTCACTTCACTCAAGACTTACTGTTTTCTACCAGGTCTGGTATTACCAACTATTTACAACCCCATATTAAAAAAAAAGTTGGGACAATGTGTAAAATCTAAATAAGAACAGAATGCTCTGATTTTTAAATCTCATCAAACCCTATTTTATTTACAATAAACTGAACATAAACAACATATCAGATGTTGAAACTGAGACATTTTAACATTTCATTTTACCATTTCATGGAAAATATCAGCTCATTTTGAATTTGAGGACAGCAACACATTGTTCTTGTCTGATGCAGGATTCTAGCTGCTCAACAGTCCTGGGCCTCTGTTGCCGGATTTATGATCGATTTGATTTATGATGTGCCAAACGTTTTCTATTGGTGAAAGGTCTGGACTGGAGGCAGGCCAGTTCAGCACCTAGAGACGACATAAATGGTTTCCAAAAACAATTTCAAATTTTGATCCATCTGACCATAGAAGTTTTCCATTTTGCTTCAGACCATTTTAAACAAGCTTTTGCCCAGAGAACACGTCAGCCTTTCTGGATCGTGTTCAAATATGGCTTCTTCTTTGCATGGTTCAGCTTTAACTTACATTTGTGAATTGCACAGTGAACTGTTTTCAGAGAGTGTTTTCTGGAAGTGTTTATGAGCCCATACAGTGATGTCCAGTAGAGAATCATGCCTGTTTTTAATGCAGTGCTGCCAGAGGGGCCAAAGATCACACACACCCAGATTTGACTTCTAGCACAGAGATTCCTCCTGATTCTGTCAATCTTTTGATGTTATATACTGTGGTGTGATGACGGTGGCATCTTCAAGTCTTCGCAATTTTATGTTGAGAAACATCTTTCTGATATTATTCCACAATTCTAAGACAGTTTGTCACAGATTGATGAACCTATGCTCATGTTTACATTCAGCTCTGCCTCTCTGAAATGCTCCTTTTATACACAGTCATGTTACTGACCTGTTGCCAATTTACCTAATTAGTTGTCAAATGCTCCTCGAATTGTTTTTTTGTTTGCAGCAATTACTTTTCCAGGCTTTTGTTGCCCCATTCCAACTTTTTTGAGATGTGTTGCTGCCATCAAATTCAAAATGAGCTAATATTTCCCATGAATTGTAAAATGTCTGTTTCAACATGTTATGTTGTTTATGTTCTATTGTGAATAAAATATGGGTTGATGAGATTTGCAAATCATTGCATTCTCTTAGTGATGTTTTACACATTGTCCCAACTTTTATTTTGAATTTGTGTCATTTAGGTTAGCAAACCTTAATTTATTTTTGCTTGTTTACTGAACAGAAATTCTAAAATGGCACAATTTAAAGTACAGCACCATCTTGATTTTATACTATGGCAATTTAAACAGTTTTTATTTTGGACTTAGTCGAACAATAACATTTATAAAATATCATCTTGTGATCTGGGACAAATAAACTTCACTATTTTTTGAAGATTTTTTTTTTTAGACCAAATGATTAATCAAGACAAAAACTGGCTATGATAGAAATCATAATAACCATCCTGGATTTAACTATAGACATTTTACAGGAAAACAATTAAGAAACATAATCCAGTGATAGTGTTCTATGGAGAAAAGAGCTCAATTGTTTCTTATTCTACAAAGATCTTCTAAAATGGGCTGAACAAAATTATTGGTACCCCTGATATGTGGTAAGAAATATGCTGATTCTATAGACTACTAAAACTTCAATTAGTATCTCAGATGTCCTCATTATTCAGCCTGTTTAAATGTTAAAATTACTCATTGTGCTGTTTAGTATGAAAGACAAGAGAAAACATCAGTTATTTGAGTATCTAAAGAAGAAAACAACTGCCAAGCATGGTCAAGGCAAACAAGATCATCTTTAAGGACCTGCTTGTTTGGGCCTGTGTCCACATTTGCTAATAAACTTTAAAGAAATGAGGGTCTGTGGGACTATACCTGAAAGAAGAAAAATTAAAAACTTCAAAACAGATAAAAGATATCACACATGGAGCAGGACATAAAATTGTTTACCCATAACATAACCAGAGCACATACAAACTAGGTTTTTGAAAAAGAAAAACAAAAAACATACAACTGCTTCAATTTTTTAAAATAGATTTTGATGGTTTAGGGAAGTAAAAAGTCAAAAGGCAGACTTCTCTCAACATTATACAAATACTGGCAGTTAAAGTAAAAAAAAAAACTAAAGCCAAGTTCAATATACAACACTATATTCTGGCATTCATTCATCACAAAAAATTTGAAAATGATACATTACAGAGAAAAGTAAAACAGGACTGCAGCCCTTTGGACATTCTCAATCACAATGCTCCTCTGACATGGTTTGTTTTGATTGTGTTTTGATCTGTTCAGCACCTATAAAATCAAGTTATAAACTGAATCCCTAAAGATAAACTGTATTTTTCTCCCTGGCTATAACTTTAACATTCCCGTAGTTCTTATGTTATTTTCATGAATTGGTTGCTCGAACTATTTTTTTTTTTTTTTTTTTTTTTTTTTTTGAAGCGGCGCAATTTGAGAGACTTGTGTTCTTAAGTGTGCAGAAAAACTCGGTGAGAGTAGGGTAGTGATTGTTTTCTGTCTTCTATAAAGCATTGTACAGTCACATTATTTACATATTCAGTATATTACAGCGCACTCTTTTCACTTTCAGTAGCTTGTGTAACGCGGTTGATTCAGTGCTCTCTCTCCTTCGTTGGGAGGGCTCCTTCCTGTCTCCCTGTGCTTCGGCAACTAATATATTGTCCTCAGATTGATATATGGCAGGTACTAACTGTAAGTGGGTGATACCGAGGCAAAGAAGGAGTTTTTATGACAAAGTTAGTGAGTGAGGATTATTGAGAGAGTGTCAGTTAACAGACTGCAATGCTCTAAAATGTACGGATGGAAATGCATATTGCATGAAGAATATGGAGTACGGCATTTGAATAATAAAAAATTAGCTCTGTTTGTATGATACAGTACTGCACCTTTGTGAAATGACTCACTTGTTTAGAGAAAAGCTATGGGGAAGTTTGGGTTGGTTGTTCTTTGTAGGCACATTGATGAGTTTTAAAGGTTGCAGGCAGACATGAAGTGCTCTTGTAGTTGAGAGGAAATCAGAAGATGGCTGAACTATGCAGTCCATTTCTACCTGCAACAATGTGCAACATTTTCTGCAGAACACAAATTTGTGCCAAATGACAGCTCCTTGCTGTGTTGAAGGAGTGTATTCAGTTTGTCAGGGGACAAATAAGAGTGCACCAAGCACTCGTGAAGATCTGTACATCTGGACTCTATCAGTTTATCTAGTCCCAGTTTTGGAAATTTTATGATTCTACATAATCACTCCATTATTTCAAGTTTTGTGAGCATGGATCTTAGGTGAACTGGATGTTGACTGAGCAGGACCACAGTTTTATCAGTTTAGCTGCTACAGCAAAAAATGGTTCTGTCTACTAAGTTCCAGTCAAAACCACATCTAAGCACAGGCTGCCAGGCTTAGTATGCTGAACCAAGACCAAGCATTTAACATGGATCTCGATAAGGCCCTGTGTGGCTTACAAGGCTGAGATACATGGGCAGTTATTGAGGCAATGTTGTGCAGCATTTATACTCACGTCTTCTGTCTAATACAGGGGATATTTCCCATTAACTAAACTAATGACTTACAATGCTGTGACAATCCCTGCAAATGGTTCTAGGCAGCAGTTTCATCACAGTAAAAAGACAGAGTGATCCTGGACCTAGGCTCTAGCTGCACCACAGAAACTGTGGTGCACCACAGAACCTGTTCTAATTATTTTACATTCCAAACTAAACATGTCCCCACTATTTAAAGCTTTTAAAAATACATTGAAAACCATTCCCATTGCCTTAATAAACTGCCTATGAGTCAGTTTTGGCAGATTGTTAAGCTGATCACTGGTGAGAGTCCAGCAGAGGGCAGGAGTGTGAGCGAATGTCATTGTGTTTGTGGATAGCCTGGTCCAAGTCCAGAGATTGTCCATTTAAGCTGACCTCCATACAGCCACTGTAGGGTGCTGACACCATTGTTGAGACAAGAGGAACATCTGAGGTAAGAAATGACAACACATGATTCAGCAGTTAACAAATGGACAGTAAAAGCTGTGGTATTCAGTGTGTAGAATTTGTCACACTCAGCAAACACATCAACAATCACTTTGGTTGTGTTTGCTGATGTGTACATTAAATCAAGTATACATAGTGATTTGAAAAAAAAAATCCTCTCTTTTCAATTTTGGTGGAGGCTTGAGCCCTTACTGGCTGCAAATGATTTTGTACTTTACAGTGACAATCGTAAATTATAGGAAATTTGCATCCACCTCTTCACATTATTCACACAGTGAGGAAGTTTTATTGTTGATGTGTTGGATTTTTTGAGAAAACAGTCATGCGCAAAACAAACAATGTTGCGATGGAGTCCATTTAAAAGGAGACCATGCAGAAAAATCTAAATTTTATGTTATTCAATTGATCTTCTCAAAAAAACTAGATATACCAAGAGTTTTGTGTGGCTTTCCCAAATTAAGCACTTCATGTGCCATATACTTTTTTTATGTATATGTTCTAAACCACAGTTTTCTTTAATAAAGTAAAATGCATGAATGGCGAAAAGTTGAAAATGATTCAAATACACTGGGTGTACCTCTAATAATGTATTTAGCATCCTGTGTACTGTGAAAAGAAATATAAATAACAAAATATGCATTCCAGTGAGTGGTTCCTCACCAGGGAGGCCTCCTATAAAGGTGCTGGATTGAGACAGGTCAATAGTAAATTCTGTGTCTTCACTTCGTCCAGACTGGCCATCAATCAGCAGCAGAGTTTGGTTGCCTGAGATTGTCACCTGGATTTCATGACTCTCACCATCACAAAGTGGAGCTGGAGAGCTGGCAATGATGGCATCACCAGCAGTCACAAGAACAAACTGAAGACACACACAATGTTTTCAGGTCAAACACACAGCAACAAACTAATTCCACATACAAATGTAGTTTGAGCTTAGAGGCACTCACATCTCGCCATTCATCTGTACCAGAATGATAGTCAGCAAGGGCAATGGAGAGAGGAACTTTGTCTTGATAAACAAGTGCAAACAGCACTCCAATGCCAGAAGTTGGACGCAGGGTCAAGTGGATGCTCAGGTTCTGTGACTCTGAAGTGAGAAAAGCAGGAAGAGAGAGAACAGCAGGTCACGAACTTCATCAACAAACAAACAAACAAAAAAAAGGTAGACTGAAGTGTAGTCAACGATCCCAAACAAATTAAACACTGACTAACTGCTTCAGGATAAAGCATTAGAATAAGTAACGTTAACCCCTAAAATGCTAGGCATAAAGTACAGACACACAAACATGCAAACAAGCAACACTGCACCATAGCTGATATTGAAGAGAGCAAAGCCTGTGCCAGGGTAATATGCTCCAGGAACCTCCGAGCTGAAACACTGCATGTTGTCATTGGACTGAATGGTTTCCTGTATGGAGGTGTCTTCACCAGTCAGCCAGCGCCATTCCTTCATACAACCATCCAAACGGGGGTTCACCTTTGTAATAAATACAACACTTGAGAGATAAGAACATTGATAAATTTTGATAAATATTTAAGAAAATACACAATCACATACAAAAACACACCTGATTAACAAGACCATCCTCTCTGAAAGGGACTCCACCAACAGTAAGATTGAGTTCATGCATGCCCTTCTGCAGTGTAAACAGATCACCATTTACTGCGATCTTCATGACGGCCTCCCTGTCAATCTTAATCACTAGACTCCGTCCCTGTTCCTCTACAGAGATCTGACAAAAGAATGACCTTTTAGTGGTTTTTCAATCTGCTATTGAAGCAAGAGCAGACTGTTCATGAGGACCCGTGATAGAAACACAACCTTTCTCCACTGGCCATCACTGACGATTGGTCCACTGCTGGTCACCCTGCTGACTGTGCCGTACTTCAGCTGCAGCTCCAGCTTCCCGTGGTGCATTGCCAGCACAATCCAGGAGCTGTTCAGATGACCTCCAGCAAAGAAGATCACTCCTTCAGAATCGTAGGTACGGAAGTCGAATTCTGCTGAAAAGCTAGGAGGTGGGAAGCAAAGGTGGAGATAGGGAGTGTATGAATGAGTAAGTTATCATGACTAAGATGGGAATGTGAAATAAAAGCACAAAAGAGAAGTAAATAAAGTGGAACAGATGGTAGAAGGGAAGCATGAAATGTATCCTTACTGACAGTTTTATTTAAATAAGCTGATTCAATGCCACAAAATTATTATACATTTCATTTTAGGACCTTAATGCCTGAAGCATTTTATCATTTAGGTGAAGCTAATGGGTTCTATTCAAATGCATTATTACTTAAGGATAATGAATATATTATAATTTTATTTTATCACATGTTACATGTTCAAATTTATTCCATTATTGGGATATACTGCTGCCAGAATGACACATAACACTTCCAAACAAGTTTGTAAAAAAAAGGCCTGCTCCTGTACTAAAGAAAACTCCACACCATTCAATGCTTATTATCATCCAGAAGTGAAAGTAAAGCACTTGTCTTTTTAGACTAACCAGGCTGGAAGAAGTGTAATCATATTTTATAAAAGTGTGACATATTTTTATAAAATGGCAGTTAGGAGTGTTATAAATAAATTCTAATTCTCACCCAGTGTGAATCCTTCTGCGAAAACGCAACCTTACCACTGGCACCCCACTAAACATACGGCCCAGGTATAGAGAACGTGAGTTCCTCTTCAGCGATGGCAACATACATGGAGTTATAGCCTGGAAGAGAAATCAACATTGTTGCCACCTCATGAGAACCATATAGGTTCAATATATAACTTTACTCATATTACAGGTTCCTACAGCTCAAGCCAAATTGGGAGGATGGAGGTAGGAGATGGGGGGCGGCTGGGGTGGGGTGCAGAGTAGATTCCACAATGCAGAGTGATTAGCACGTCGGCTGGTTTTGTGGATAAAATAACGAGGGATTGCAGGAGTTACTAAGGAAGGAGCACATTGCATGATGACAAGTGGCTGCAGCAAAGTCAAGTGGTTCAATAACATCAGAGCTGTAACAGGGGCCAATGCTGTACAAAGTCAGAATAAAACTGAAACTAATAAAACGTCACCCATCAGACATAAACAACTATATTTCCCCTACTGTAAAATAAAGCTCCTCCTACATGTATAAGCCTGCCATTTCCTAACTCTGTAATTATCAACTCACTACACACAATGAAATAAACTGAAAAAGTCAACTAAGATTTATTTTCTTCTCTATTTTTTAGGTGGACCTATAATTTGCCTTTGTGTGTGGGTTTTACATTAAAACTGAACACAGCTCATCGCTTGTGCCTCTGTCTGAAGCTGACCACCTCCTTGAGGTGTGCTCAGAGATGCTACAGAGTGTTAGTCAACTATGTAGCGGAGAAGGTAAATGCTATTTTGCATTAGGAAAAAAAAAATAATACCCAAAGAAATAAATATCTAAGTAGTCAAACATTTGGGTCCACCCCTAGCAATCACATACAAAAAGGTTTAAAAAATAAACAACATGCCTATAACAGGCAAAAGAAAATATACAAAGCTTTATATGTTCGTGGACACTATAATGATTTTTAAGATTTCTGAAACACCTACTGTACTGTACAAAAGTGAAGCTAAGGTCTGAAATGGCTGGTAAAAAAGCAACAGCTAATGTATTTCACCTTACAGATCCTGAGGTCCTGGCCCAGCTTCATGCCCTGACGACCATCACAGAAGCAACGGAAACTCCCTGGAGTGTTCAGACAATCCTCTGCACAGACCCCTGTCTCACACTCATCCACATCTGACAAATGACACAGCAGGTTGAAGAAAATTAAAGAGAATGAGAGATTCAAGTAATGACTGAGGTATAAAGGGTAAAAGGGAAGCAGAGTTCATGGAGGTAACCAAGTCAGTGAAGTTCAGTTCAAACATTAACTTTCAAGGATCAAAACAACTTCACATTTACAAGAATGTATGTAAAACATTTTCAGGAATGCAACACTAAAGTCAAGTGGTCTTTGACGTTAAATGGTTGATATTTCCATGATCCATATATAACCTTACATGGCCACAAGCAGGCTGGCTATAAAAAAAATAATTCTCTACGGAGGGACACTGAGGTTATGCAAACTCTGGTTTCCACTGCAGACTGAAAAAGGGCAGACAAATGATTAATGACTTTGATTTAAGTCTGCAATTTCCTTTCCCATTGCCAGCAGATCAGATGTTATGGTTATTTTATTCAAGTGTTATCGTCTTAAATAACAAGACAGAATATTTTTGAGCCTTTCACTGGAAATATTTTCAGTCTTTGTGTATATGACAATGTATTTTTAATGCCTCTCCCTGTGGATTTTAGGAAGAACATGACTTGTTTGATATAAATAAGATTTCTTAGATTTTCCCAACCTACATTTTAGATTTAAAAATCTCTTTTGCTTTTACAACTATTTATGTCGTGACCAAATCTGAAGTCAAAAGGACCCTCTAACAATATCTAGAACCAGGGATCAATCTGTGTATGGTACTCAAAAAATGATAGTGTCCTTAACTATGAAGACTGATTAAACAATGTTAGACAGTGACCTGTTACCTACTTCTACAGAATTTCTCAGAATATCTTTGCATTCCTTTCCTGACCCCACAACACAGCTGCAATAAGTCCTGCTGAGGCTGAAACTGCTCCTAAGTAAGGTCTCATGAAACTGTGTGTCTTTATGTGGTTGTCTCTTTTATTGTACCCACCCATGCACACTTACCAATGCAGCTCTTCGTTTCATTGTCATAGACAAAGCCAATATCACACAAGCAGCGATAGCTGCCTTCTTCATTTTCACAACGTGCTGTTCCACACACCTCTGAGTCTTCACACTCATTCACATCTAAAAAAAAAAAAAAAAAAAAAAAGACAAAATGTGTTCAGCTGGACAAGTGAAAGCCTGTCTACAATATCAATATATGATGATTTGTAGAACCAGCCCCAATAGAGATGCTAGTACATTATGATCCTGTTCGGTTATCAGATCTAATCCAAAAGACCCCATTCCATTTCTACAAAATAATTAGAAATATTTATTCAATAATAGGTGATAGGTGTAATACAGTATAAATGTTTAATGCTTCAAAGAGGTTTTCAAATTGAGAAAATTGAGTCTGAGTTTAATTGTTTTTTCAGCTAAACTTGATGTAATTCCAGTATATTATGTATACTGTATGTAGCTTACTTACCATTACACATGTGGCGTCCTACTAACATGTAGCCTGGGTGGCAGTAACAGCGGTAACTACCAATTGTGTTGTTGCACTCATGGTCACACCCTCCACTTCTCTTGCTGCACTCATCGACATCTGCAAACAGGATGGTAGTGGAGTTAATGTGAATGCAGGAAAAACATGATCATGCCTGTGAAAAGCATTAGGTTGTTTGGCTTGTGTTTAGGTTTCCCAACAAATTTAGGGTCTGACTATTTTTAGCACAACCCATTTTAAAGTTGAATTTTGAAACATTCTGAATAGGAGTGCACAGCTCTCAGTCAGATGCGGTTTGAAAAGCTTACTTACATCTCCTATAAACTTCTACTTTGTTACATGTCTTACAAATAACTGACACTTTATGTCACTGTAGCGGAGTGTTGCAGCTGAGTGTTTTGGAGGAGTGCGGTCGTCAAGTGGAAAAGGCTCAGATCGAGTCAAATTGAATCTGTCTCGGTTTCCTCTCACAGTAAGGTGGCAGGATGAGTCACAGTGGAAATGTGTGGAAAGGTGGCTGTGCCATAAATTTTAGAAACATGTTTTCCTCTCCTTCACATTGTATCTATGAATTATGTGCACTTTCCAGTTATGCTTATACACTTAATATTTGTTTCATTTCCCTACCAAAAGTGGAATCTCTGCTCAAGCTTTCATTTCTCAGCTGAGCAAGCCTTCCTTAAAATCTGTTCACAGTAACTAGCTTTACAGGCACGTGAATTCCCGTTGTGGAACTTTTGACTGCAGTTCCTGTACATGTAGTTCATGTATTGACTCACTATTCACACATAATAAATAACTGAAGCAGCAGCAGTTGGACACTGGATAAAGATTTATGTAATAGATACAGTTAAAACATTTAGAAATTGGAAAACTACAAAATTAGGTTTAGTAAGGTCAAACTAATTCCACAACAACTGAGATATACAACTATAAGAAAGTGATTGGAAGGTATATCTTTCTATCAGTGGACAGCACAGGAGATGGCTGTCAGAACTAAGGTCACACTCTTCAGAGACGCTGAATGACAGTGCAAAAGTTCAACCCCTGCTGAGTTTTAAGCACACAGTCTCCAACTATATATTCTCTTTCTTTCTATAGGGATGAGAGTACCTTTCTCACATCTGGCTCCTGTCCAGCCTGTAAAACAGTGACATAAGAAATCCCCCTTTTTGTCCTCGCAGCGCACCGTACCTCTGGCATTACAGGGAAAAGCAGAGCACTGGTCTGGAATATCTTCAAGTATAAAAACAAAAGACATATGGACACAGAGGAAGAAGTGTTATTGTTCTTTTAAAATCAATTCTGTACAAACTGGATGTATTCAGTAAGTGTAACTGTATTGTAATACCATAGTGAGGAAGGGCATCTCTTATGTTCTGCATATCAAGAGTCTAACATAAATAGCCTAATGCTGGCTAAGCTCTCCTGGCAGAGATGCCCTAATTCAGGCCTTCCCAGCATACCTGTCCCCTTGCTCACAAGAAATTAGGTCAAATGGACATTCAAGTGTCAGCTCACTCTGGTTCTGCTTACATTAAAAATTGAAATATTTCACTTGAACTCTCTCATTCATGTCAAACATTTTTAGGTAAACTCATGTACATCTTTTCTCTCCCCTTACAGTTTCCTTTTCCTAGCAGTGGAGTTTGAGTGCATGACAAGTCTGGACATGTTCAGAGAGACAGGAAAGGACAATGAGGGTAGCAAGAAAGACAGATTAGGACAGTGAATGCAGACTCTCAATTGTTAAAAGACTTACAAAATGTTAAATACTGTACTGTAAATGCATGGCTTCCAGGGAAAGGGGAGAGTGCAGAAAATATTAGAGATATTAAGAGAATTCAGAAACAGCAGTATTAAAACCATTTCAGTTTCATCAACAGCTACATTTTATTACATGCTTAAGTCATTTATGCTATTGGGCAATGATTACCATAAATAAGCATGAACGTATAGATTGCTTATTTGTTGATTTTAAGTGCATACTGTAATAAATTCTAGTAGAGGGCCAGTTGGCTTAGTGGTAGAGCATTGGGCTGGAATGCAGAAGGCCAAGGGTTTGAATCCCAACCCACCAAGGGTGACCTTGGTGCTGGTCCCAAGCCCAGATAAAAATGGGAGGGTTGCAGCAGGAAGGACATCTGGCCTAAAAACTCATGACAAATCAACGTGCACAACATGGGACAAGCTGAGAGCCGTTAATTTACTGTAATAAACTCTAATAAATTTTATTTGACACAATTATTAAAATTGTAAAAAAGTTAAATTTTTGTATTTTTAATAACATTTGTCAGAACTTAAGAAACTTTTATTAATAAAAGTAGTTGACAGTACATTGGAGTAAATGTGACATATTTGTATTAGTCTCAGTACCTGCTTGATGATACTGCATTAACAGTTCTACCCCAGTTCCTTCAGTTTCGGATATGTGCAAATATGTTAGACCTAGACCTCTGCAATATGCAATGTTTGCAACATCCCATGACATTTAGATTACTGTAAATATATTAAATTGCGAAAAGCCATCACACAGATATACCACCCACTACCAGACTTCCCACAGATGGGCAGAGATTTGTTGCAAAAAAATAAAAACACAATAGTGTGCTGATGGATACTAGTGGATAAATAAGGGAAAAGTGTCACAGTACTGCAGCTGAGTCATGGAAAGCCCCCAGCCAATACCACTAAAGCCTGGTTGGTTCAGATCTCTGTATCCTGATGCAGCAGAAATCCTCTGCTCCACTCATGTCAGACTTTTTTTTTCCCTGCTCATCATTGCGCTGCTGAGCTAGCTCACAAAAGAAGCTGGTGCAGTCACCTGGATGGTGAATGAGCAAGCATGTGATGACTGAAAGGGTGTGCTACTCATTCACCAATGTGCAGCATCACCGAGGCAAAGTGCTGCAATGTTATTCATGAATACCTGGGCACATTATAACTAATATTAATTCAAGTCACAGAAAGGGTTTGGTGTGTCACACTTCAAAAACAGACCCGGAGATGGTCAAAAATGTACTATTTCATTAGCTTCCTTCTTTTTCATTCTGCAGTTAGAGGGAGTGTTCTGTACATCTGAGTGAGAAGGTGGTGCAGAGCAGTGATACTGCAGTGCAGCATCACACATTACAGCACAATGTACACTATGTAGTAATACTTATTAAGTGAACATAAAGAGAGAAAGGTAACAATAGAAAAAGACAAAAATAATATGGCCAGTGCTGTCCACAGTCCTACCATCAAGCCCAAACATGTAGTCAGGAAACAGATAAGAAGGGATAAAACTTACTGTGGACACACGTGACCAGATCCTGTTTTTTCTTTTCAGAGTCTCCAAACTTGTCCATACAGGCTAGAAAGCAACAAAAGTGACATTAAAACAATGAAGTTACACATATACAACCAGTTAAGCTGACTGCAAGGAGTTGAGAAAAAGTGTTTTAGTAGAAAATATAACTTACCTAAATATTTAGGATAGAAGTAGTCCTACACAATGGAGAAGACATTGAAAAACAGATGTTTTAAATTATGTAGGCAAAATCTAAATAGACATCTAAACAGAACAACAATCTAAATACATGTTAAAATGCGAAGGTGAGTTTCAATTAATACTTGACATAATCTAGGATTTGTTTTTGTTTTATACTCATGGTATGAAAAGTGATTCATAAACAACCATTATTTTCACATGAGGCGTGTGTGTATGTGTTATTACCACATAGAGATTAGGCTATGATTACTGCATAATCTGTGTACTCTGTCTAATAGGTGTGGCCTTTTGCCAGAGGCTTCCTGAGAATTATCTGCATTCACGATAGCAGT
Source organism: Channa argus (assembly GCF_033026475.1). Classification (NCBI taxonomy): domain Eukaryota; kingdom Metazoa; phylum Chordata; class Actinopteri; order Anabantiformes; family Channidae; genus Channa; species Channa argus. The sequence continues at coordinate 19,406,988 of NC_090198.1, forward strand.
AACATGTTTCCCTGCAGTACTCCTGCACAAGTAGGTCAAAATTTGAGATGTATCAACATCACTGTGCCTGGCACTGGATTCACAGAGACACAGGAGATATTCCGCTGCAGTAGGAATATGCAGCAGAATGAGGTAAAAAGTGTTATTTATGAGTCAGTAAGATGACTAAAGGTTTCTAGATATCACAAATCTAATTTTAACCTGGGTTTGTGAAGGTCAGTTGCATTCAAGCTTTGAGCAGTTACTAAACTTTTGTCCAGTGTAATACTCAGCCATGACACCTTCCTATCATATGTTCATATAGAGAAGTCACCTAACAAATAAAAGGCTTGGGAGGAATAGCTTTTGTTGCAAGGAATAATGAGTATCCAGGAACACCTCATTTTCCCTTTCTCTGCAGGGCCCAAAAGCTGCAGCAGAAGAAAACGCAGCGTCAGAGACAGGCACTTTCAGAATGAATAATGCAGCTATGAATGAGACTGCAGCTTTGTGGCACGACATCGTAGAAGACCACAACAAGCACGCTAAAGTTCGACTGCTGGTTATGTTTATACAGCTGACTTGAAAAACTTGACTAGAAGAAAATGTCACCTAACTCCATCTTTTCCTCAACGCAAATTCACCTTAATCCTCCCTCCCACAACTTCCAATCTTACTCTACCTGGCAAATTTTACAAGTACTCTCTGAGTCACTGATTGCCTCACTTACTCCACTGGTACAAATTACACATCAAAACCTAAAGAGTAAGAGTACTTAAAGAGTAATCATGAAAGAACACAGCACCACTGTGCTTGCAGTGCTAGCATCAAACAGTTCAAATGACAACTTGCAAAACAAAAACATTCAATGTCACGATACTCCCGAGGCTAATATTTATTGATGGCTAACATTTTAAATGTCTGCAACATGAATGGCAGACACTGCAATTACAGTCACGCACTGACACATGCAACACACTACACGTGCCTGTTAAAAGAATTATAAGTCTACATCATCAGAAAAAAGGAATGAATACACTTTGGCCCAATAACACACCGTCCAGGTTTCTTGATGCAAGTTATTTATATCTCTGAAGCTTTACCAGAATTGGAAAGGTTAATCTTTACATTCATTAATAAATACCAGAAACTAATCTCCTGGAAATATTTTTAAGCACAAAGAATGTGTTGGATTTTGTTTGCTTGTAAATGTCAAATAGAAAAAAAAAGAAAAAGAGTACGAGGGCATGTATATTATTGAGGCGATGGGCATTAGTGTGTTGAATAGCAGGTTTATTTAATAGAAAAAGCTAATCGGCCTAACCAAAGAGAGCAATGAGAATGTCATGTAAGAGTGACATGTAAGAGTTGGCATTCATGGCCACAGATACAAGTGCTGAGAAGAGACACAGACAAAAGATAAAGAAACCAGGTGTTTGGCAGAAACCTAAGCCAAAAGGATATTCAGCAGACTGGGCTAAATTATAGCAAACTAACTTAAGTGACTGTGTGGGTTGCAGCATCTTCTCTAAACCTGTTTTATAAACTAAAGATGAATCACACTGACTCTGTCTCTGTCACAGAAACAACGTGGGGGGAAAAACAGCCCTTGACATGGCAATATTTTGTGCACAATTAGCCATCAGCACCTACTAGAGAACAAACACCAGCAGCTCAGGCAATGACTCACTAGTCTACTGTCACATTGCAGTCATCACTTATTCCAACAGAACATAATAGGAACAATCAATAATGTGGCTTTAATGTAAATAGAAAAGTAAGGTGACAAACGTTACAGTAAATAATGTCACTTGGTAATGGCTAATGATTGTATTACAATTAACTTGACTGCGGTTTTGGTACCGCAGTGCCTCAGAAGAACAAGGCTTTGTGATGTTATAATATGGGCTTGTATGGCCTTAGCAATACAACTGTAGCTAGATGGTGTTTTTTGTTCTATAGGTTCAACACTCACCGTCTCCGGGTCATTTTCAAACACTTCTCTGGCCTCTTCTTTGCTGCACCTTTCCTCCACGCACTCCCTCTCCAAGTGTCCTTGCTTCGTCTCCTCGAAAACCTGATTAGCTCTTCTGTGTCTGCTCAGAAACTGGTTCGCCTCTTGAGCCGACAGGGAAACTTTGAAAAAGAAAATTGAAAGAAAGAACACCGCTGAACCCAAAATAGACTAGGTCAAGTTAATTAACCTACAATAATCAACATTAGGGCAAACAACACTGCAATATTTTTGGCTTCAAAAACGAAAACACTTAAGAGGAGGTTGCGAAACAGTAACCGTTCAAACACCGTTAATGACGTTAATGTATCATTGCCACAACACTGTCACAGAGACATTAGCGAGCTAGCTAGCCACCTAGCATGGAACTGTTTACTTACTGCCGTCGGACCAGCGGACAATCAGCAGGATTAGCAGGGCTGCCGATGAAAGGGACTTTGTCGGGGTCAGCCGCATTGTTTACCCGCTGAGTCTGCGTCAAGCTTGAGAAACTTTCTCCCGTCCCGTCTTGTAGTCTCTCTGTCCCCCTCCTCCTCCTCCTCCTCCGTCGTATCTCTCAATGTCACTGCTGTTTGCACTGAGCCGAGGCCAACGTTAGTGCGAAACGCTGCAGGTACTCGTATGTTTGACCGTTGACCTTTTAGAGGATTATTAAATCACTGCCGCGGCAGAGCGATGCACGCCAGGCTGCCCAGTGTTTCTCCGTTCACAACACGGGCAAGTTACGCGACCGTCCTCTTTTTCTCAGCGGTTAAACTGGTTCCCATTGCGGCGTGTATCGTTACTTATTTTTTGACTCTCTGCTGCGGTTCTGAGCACTATGAAGCCGGACCGAGTCCGGGGTTTGTGGAGAAAGACTGCACGCCTCTGCTGCTTCAGGAGGGGAGTAGCTCTAAAAAGTGCAGGCTGTAGTTTGCGATGATGCAGCCCTCCAGACTACGCTCCCCACGGCCGGAATAACCGGGTAAGGGGGGCTCGGGGCTTGTGTTTTTTTTGGGCCCCCCTCATAACTTCAAGGTAGATTTTCTTGTCATACCACTGTAAAAAATAAATTAATGGCGCTCTTTTCAGGTAAGGTAAACACTGCAACATAAAAACTGGGTGATCACATGTACCGAAATTTGGTAAATTTGGCAGCCAACTTGCTTTACAGTCACATTACTGTTTTACTCACAAATGTTGGTGAAACGCTCACAATATTGAGCCCTTTTTGTAGTGAAGATCGAGCAAGAACAAAATTGTTCGATGTAAATAGTAAATAGGCTTACTGAAGGGCATCAGTGCCTAGTTCAGGTGGTGTGTTTCAAAGCATTTTTTATTATTTTTTTTGTCCTTTCAGCTTATTGTGTGGCCACAGTGGATCATTTGTCCACATGTTGGTTTGGCACAGTTTTTATGCAACCCTCCCAATTTCTACCAGGCTAAGGGGCAAGACACTGAACCCCAAATAGCCCCGTGGTAGTGAAGAACAAGGGCGCAAGCCTCTGACTCTATGGTCAGTAGGCGGCCAAGAACTGAGTCTCTGCCACCCCTGATATTATTGATAAATGATGGCCAATAATTTTTGTGGAATTATCTTTTATTAAGTTACATGTATTTAATAAAGTGGCACTGGTCAACAGAAACTGAGGAGAAGGGGAAAAAACTGTCAAGTGTCTTTCTTAAATAAAAAAAATAAAACTAAAAGTAGGTTTTAATTTATAATTTAAGTAAAAATACCAGTGTGCTACCACTTTTACTAGGGTACAATATTAAATGCTGCTTATGCATTTATGAATTATAATTATCTAAAGATATACAAAGACATCTGCATTTCTAAGGAATATTTTCCTTTCAGTTTTGTTTCCTCTGAATCTTGTGTGAGCAAAAGTCTGTTTTTCACTTGCTTTTTGTATCCTGTTCTTCTGTTGTCCTGTTCTTTATATGTCAGAATGTCTGTTGAGCAGTTCTGTTCTAGCATACCTGGAGTTTTGTTAAAGTGTAGTAGTAAATAGTAAAAATGTTTTAGCTACAGTATATGGATGCTGCATTTTAAATGTAGTGACCCAAAGTCTCTGATTGATTTATGAACATATATCTCAACAAGAATAATGGGTTTGACAACAATAATGAATGACAATGGTGGTGGAAAAAAGGTGGTAGCACAATGGAGCATGATATTGCGATTTTGTCTTAACAGAGATCTCTAAACAAGTAGAAATCACTTGAAGTTAAAGGAAAACCGCCTGGGTAAAAGAGTGATTTCTAAATGAGTGTTATATTAGTTTGGTTTGTGACCAAAGACTTGAGAGACAAACAGTGCTGGAAAAAGTTAATTTTATTTTTTTACCTTATATTAAATTAAATCTTTATCATTACAGTTCAGACTATGCCATGTACAACTGCTATGCCACAAATTATTTTAATAAGATGAGGACATGAAGAGAATAACAAAATTTGTAGGTAATTTTGTTAGACCAACAAATGTATACATCTGGCAACAATAAAATGATATAACATGCTTCTAAAATTGAATAAACCAATGCAGCATCTCATAAAGCAGAGCACCAACAGGGAATGGTGATCCAATTGAGAAAAATTCAACAGAATTGGATTGAGCCTCAACTTTCTCCTGTGTGGTTTTCAAACCAAAACCAACTACTAACCACTTTCAGCTACTTTTCTCCTGATCCCTGTAGTTTAAACAGCAGGGGGGAATGTGCAGGTGGTCTTACAGCCTGTTCAACAGTGAACATTTATTTTTCAAAACAAACACCAAACAAACACCAACCATCTCTTACACGTGCTATAGAACTCAGCCCTTTTTCAAAGTTCCTTGAAACAAATGTATTTCTTTGCAGTAAACTGCTACTATGTCAACCAGCCATCCAGTTCCCCACTGGCTCACAGATAAGCCAGCTTTTGTTGCACCAAAAAAACTAAAAAACTAAACCTGAACAAAACACTTCCAGCACAGAAGCAATGACACTGTTTGGATAAACAAAAATATCATAAAACAAAGCTTAAAATAAACAAGAGAAAGTCGACAAAAATGACTAACCATTTACCTCTGTTGCCTCCTCTTGTCACTTCTTTCTCAGCCCCTGCCTCTCTCTCTCTTTACCAAAATATCCCGAGAAGTGCCCCCTGTAGGAACAGTAAGGTGTCCTAATGTGACGCTGGTGTAAAGGTCATTTTCTGTATGGGTGCACTGTTTCATGGCGGTTTTCGGAGGAAGGAGACAAAGGAGGGCAGGAATGGGACTTGATACTGTTGTGTTTGCTGAGAGCATCATCAAAGTCCAACTGTTTACCGTTGACTGTAATGTCCATGCAGCCGTAGTAAAAAGCTGTTACAGGGGTGGCAGATAATGGGACATCATCTATAGAGCAAGAGAATGACAATAATGAGTCATGGTGGTAAAGAGAGACATTTTTAAACCAAGTTTATGGCATGCAAAAAAATAAACACATTGAGTACCACTACAGAGCAAATGCAATTCCCAACTTGATTTTAATCTCAACAGCAGAGTGAACAACATTTTCATAAGTAAAATGCTGGTACCAAAATGCCCTTTAAATAAGAATGATTGTGGCCGTATTTATTAAAATGCTGGTCTGGTGTCTCGTCCACAACTTTGGTCTAAATAGATGTATCTCTATTTGACAGATTGCTATTAAAATGTGTACAAATATTAAAAGTTTCAATGTAGACATTCCAGTATAACAAATGGGAGATTCACCAGTTGGCTTTTTGTAACTATGCCTTTTGTAACTAAATTTGTTACAGATATTCAGGATATATTGAAGTCACAATTCCTAAACCTTGAATCTAGTGCCATCATCTGGTCAGAATTTCAAACTGTCCAATATTTGAAACCAAATTGAAAACCTATTTACATTCCTTTAAGCCTTGATTGCTTTGAAACTCTTTTCCAACATTAGGAAATCTCAGAGAAAGTGTTTACAGTTGCCATATGTACCCTAGCTAATAGGATAGGCTTGTAGTTATTACAAGTAGTTGTCACTTTTGTACTTGGTTACTTTGTGCTTGCTGCTTTGACTAACCCGGTATACCACCAATATATGTACTGATGGGGTTCTGCATGGTGGTGTTTAGTCGCTCCAGTGCCTCCCGCAGAGCATCAGAGGGAATATAGGTAACAGTGGAAGAGTTGGCTGAAATCTGGATTTCTGTAGGAGTCACATTCAGCAGCACTATCAGCCGATCAGGGTAACACAACATCAGAGAGTCCAGCCTCGCCACAGAGACGCCGTCTAAGAACACTTGCAAGTTCTAGAGTATGTGGGGAAATAACATTGCAAAATTTAATCATCTGTGATGCGATTGTGTTTGAAGACATGGCAAGATACCTCCAACAAAAGTGTAAATTATCTCACAGCATCTTGTTCTCCTTTTGATACAACAGCGAGAGACAGGGGGACTGTGTTGTCATAGACAAGGCCAAAGAGGACACCAGTACTGGTGGAGGGACGGATACTCATCTTTATATTCACAATCCAGCTCCCAGATTCACCTAGTTGCACACACAAACATACATATTGGAAAACACAAATTTGTTTTGAGAGACATTGTACCTATGCTGGTGTACTGTACATTAGCACATTAAGGCAGGACTCAGGACTTTCTAAACCCCACCAAAGCCAAAAGAGGCCCCTCTATATTAAATATGGTCATTTTGTTCATATGTTTTAGTTTTCCACCCCAAAACATGCATTTTTGGTAACACTCTTCTCACTGCTTTTGAAACTATGCACTTTGCTCCAAACTAAACTTGACCCTGCACTACTGTAACACAGTTGCTCAAGGATCTGAAGTTGTTAGGAAGTATCAAAAGCAGAGGCCAAACTTCCCCATAGGGATTATTAAAGTATAACTTACTCACTGTAGTTAATGTTGAAGTGTGCCAGTCCTTCCCCAGTAAAGAAAGATCCTCGTTCTACAGACACATAACAATGTTTACTCTTCTTCTCCTGGATGACCTGCTTTACCCCAGACGCTCCCTGGTTCATCAAGTTCCAGCCTCTGATGCAGCCGTCAAGTCGAGGGTTGATCTGTCAGATGGTTGTAAAACACAAGTACAACAATATGAATTCCTGGTCTTCAGTACAGTCTCTTAGTCAATGCTAAGTAAACAAACCACATGCTCGTTTATTTAAACTTTTGCTAATGAAAAAATGTATCTATTATTGTGCTTTCTGGGTAATTTAGTTGTGTGTGCACTAATGTAGATGACGAACGTACAGGTTTGATGACGTTGTCTGTGCGGTTGGGTAAACCAGCAATGTACACCTTGGTCTCCAGTTTGCCATTAACTGATGTAAAGAGGCTCTCAGGGCTGTTGATGCTCATCACAGCTTCCTTGCTGATCTTCACACTAATGCTGCTCTCCAGTTCATCCACAGAGATCTGTATGTTACACAAAATAGTTTAATTACATTTACTGCTACTTTACTATAACTCTTCAAGGACGAGAGCTTCCGATTACTACAGCTCTGTCTTACCACATGCCACTGTCCATCATTGATGGCTTTTCCTCCACTAGTGACCTTGGATGTGTGCTGGTTTTTGAACTGGACTTCAACACGACCATCCCTTAGCCCCAACATGATCCAAGACTCTTGAGAGGACTCTGCATACAGAACAACTCCCTCCGGATCAAATGTACGGAAGTCAAATTCTGCTGCAAATCTAACAACAACAGAACAGAAAGAGGTGATTTTAACCACTAATAAATGTACAAACTACTAGTTCCAAGATAGCCAAACTGTTAATGCAAATGCTTGTTTACAAAGTTCAGTTAAAAATGATGTACAAATATAAAAATGTCAAAGATGCTTCCATCTGTCACACGATGGATAAAGTTAATCTTGTATGCTCTTTACACTCTTTAACTTCTTTCAGTGTTCGAATGAGTGAGTTGAATCAAATTATAGAAAATAACTGAAAAAGAGTGCATTGTTTTGATCAAACTACTGTTATCCAGTTCAACAATCAACATACACATATTATAATATTGTTGGGGTGTGATGCAGTGAAGGTTTACATGCACAATTTTCAGGTGCGTTATCACACAATGACACCCCAACCAGCAACCAAGTCTCTAATTTTCACACCATGCTTAAAGCAGTAGAAACAAACTTTAGACAACCTCTGCTAACTGCTTGCTAACTAACGTGATTTATGTGCCAAACGCATTTTGGACTAAAAGCACCAAACACCTTTATGAACCTTCAAGACCAAAAAATGTTCACTACATTTTCATCTGCACGTGTGTCCAGCAGATGCTTACTTTGTGTTCTCTGGCAGGCGGAAACGCAGATAGATGACAGGCAGGCCCACAAACTGCTCGCCCAGGTAAAGCATCTCTGGGTGTTTGTAGTCATACAGGTCTACACACACAGTGATTGGTTCACAGTGTTCTTCATTCTCGGCCAAACGAAGACCCTTACGGCCATCACAGTGGCATGTGTAGCTGCCCACTGTGTTTATACAAGTGCTGTGGCACACGTTCATTTTACATTCATCTACATCTGCAACACCAACAAAAAATATATTATACATTTATATTATACATTCATATTATACAATATATAATACATACAAGTAATGTCTTCTGGTTTGATTAAATGTCTTTTGTAGGTTTTTCATGTAAAATATATATTTAATAATCAGTTTTGTCACGTGTCAACACTAGTAAGACAGAAGCAAACTGTAAAGATCAAGCTGCCAACAACACTTGTAGATTGCCAAAGTAAAAATTAGCTTGCACCTCGACAGCAAGTAAGGTTGTCAAGGTTTAAGTGCATTTTTTCCTTTGGTTAGAAAAAAACAATAAACTGAAATCTCACCATTGCAGGTCTTGGAAGTTGAGTTATATTTAAATCCTAGGGGACACCGGCACTCAAACATGCCAGGCAGGTTTACACATTTAGCTGGTGCCTCACAGAGACTGGGAAACAGCAGACATTCATTCATATCTGGAAAACAGCAATTCAAAGGTGTCAATGAGCAAATGGTGTTGTGAGACTTAATGTCCTTGTGAGAATGTATTATGAACTAAGAACTGAAAAAAATACACCATACAAGGTTAAATGCAAAAGTCGTCCTCGTAATGGAGGAAATTACTAAATTATTATTCAAAGATTTTCCTATTGATGGCATACCTTTCATCCAACATTGAAACACCTATATATTCTTGTAAACATTACGATCCTTGCCCAGCGATAGCTGGAATCAGCTCCAGCACTCCCACTTATCGTTAACAAGATAAGCAGTTTAGACGATGGATAGATGGATAAATTAAATTATGGTTGTGTCATAATGAAGTGCAGCTGCAAGCAGAGACATTAAGTAATTTATAAACCAAAAAAAATAAAATAAAAATCACCTGCTTGTAGTTTCTCAGAAATTAATATTTGTAAGTAAAATGTGTTTCAATTTAAAAATAACTGACAGTTCAATTAAAATTATATATTTCCTGCTACCAGTAATTCCTCACAACCTATTGTATGTACAGTATAATTTGGGGTTTGAATTGATGAGCTATGTTACAATCTATAATCTACAATCTATGTGTATGCTCTTCTTAAACACCATTCAAAAAATTACATAAAATTAAAAGAGAGAAAGCAAATTTACCCAGCTGACTCGGTTCATGTTTGTGAAGACTTTGTACCCGGTTGAGCCTTCAACACATCTAAAGATAAACACTGACTGAACTCCCCACACAAAATATAACCGAAAGAAATATGCGTAAATCAGACGACAAACATCTAAAAAAGGAATACAAGTATGTTCTAATAGCTCAAGGAACTCATAGTCTGTTTACAGCAAGGACCATCTATTCAGATGGTAAAAGCTTTTCACACTCTGTTACATAAGAAGTCACCTCAGGTCAGTGTTAGAAATAACAAAAGTTGAAGGCACTGAGCACAACAGAATGGAGAATAAGGTTTTGATATGAAGTGTGTAGGTTCAAGCAGCCATTATGAAAAAATTAAAATAAACTAAACCAATATAAATCCGTATTTGTATTTGCTCAGCTACATCATAGCACTGTGCATTACACCTTCACAGAACCAAACAAACAGCTTGGTACATTCATATACAGTGATGTTTAGTACCCCCTCTTTTAAGTCTTTGTTATTTTGGGTAAAAAACATCAGCAGCACCCAGCTGATCATCAGCCCTTGACTGATTAATCATCATTAGGTCAGCAGAGCTTTATGTTTTGGCAGTTTGCTGCTTAACTCCAGGTCTGCATTAACAAAATACCAAGAGGGAAAGACATGCAAGTATAGGTCTTAGAGAAGAAATTCTTGCAAATCAGTCTGGAAAAGGTTATAAAACAATTCCCAAAGAATTTAGAGTTCAACCTTTGACAGTGAGAAAGACAGTTGCCAATCTTCCCAGGAGTCCCAATGCACTAAACCCACAGTCAGACTCAAAGAAATAAACTCAGAGTTCAACCTCTGACTTAAAAGGCCTCACTTAGTATGTTAAATAATAAAATCAATGACAGCACAGGAGAAAGACTTTTCTGTCTAAAATGAACATGAAAACATAATTGGTTCAACTGGGGTTGTAAGACTGCATCTGAACAAACCACAAGACTGCTGGAACAATGTCCAAGGGACAGATGAGACCAACGTGGAGTTGTTTGGCCTTAATGCTCCATGTTTGACAAAAACCAAACACAGTATTTCAGCAAAAACACCTCATACACACTGTCAGGCACGGTGTTGGAGGGGTGAAGATTTGGGTTTTGCAGCCACAGGACCTGGGCACATGCAGTCAGTGACTGGGTTTTCATGCACTTAGGAATCCAGGGTAATCTGAGAAATCACCTTTCTCTGGAAATTGGGGAACAGTGTTTATAGTACATGCACTTAAGAAACCCGGTTACTGGAAATCCGTGTATATGCCCAGAGTATATGCCTCAAACTTATTTTGGAAGCCTGGCTCAGAAATTTCAAGTGTATAGTGGAAGAAAATGCTGCTTTCCATTTGTGTCAAAGCAGAGTGACAGTGCAGGGGGGAGAAAAGGAAAAAGGGTAAACACAGGAACTGTCTTAATGTACAAAAAAAAATATGCAAGAAAAAGTAAAATCTTTAGAATTCAAGGGCCTTTGTGTTGGCTAAGTTTTCTGTGTGACCTTTGACAGTTTGTTTTAAAAAGGAGTAGGCATCGCCCTGTTAATGTACTTACCAGCCTTTCACTAAGCTGCGTGTTCCTGTCTGCAGTTTATTGTTACGCACAGTCACAGTTGGAGAAAGCTGATCAGAAACCTGGTTTTGTACGTACGAATTGGCGTTCTCCAACAGAAATCTACCTGGAGAAATCAGGTTTCCCTAATCTCCTGCTTTCCTGTTTACATGACACTTAGGAAATCAGCTTTTCCGACAAAGTCCATTGTAGCCTGGTTACTTAAATCCATGTAAACACACTTAGATTGGACTATGAACTCCTTTCTATACCAGAGTATTCTAGAGGTAAATGTGAGGCCATCTGTTTAACAGCTAAAGCTTGCTCAAAATCATAAAACAAATAATGGCACGATGAAAAAAGTTGTATGTTGTTGTTTGTCTTAGGTCCCATAGGCCTGATATGAAGACTTGCACAGATCACATGACTTTCATATTGTTTTCCACAAAATACCAAGTTTTGAACATGACTGTATAGGACAGCAAACTGCATTTGTTCATTATGTAATTGAAATTAATTCAAATGTAAATGATACATACCATTACTGCAGTTTAACTTTACAAACAGCTGGAATAAAATGAAGTCTCACCTAAGCAGTGGATATTGTCACTGATCAAGTAGCCTTCTTCACACATGCAGTGGAAACTACCAGGGACGTTGAAACATTTCTGGTTACATCCCGCTGGAAATTCAGGATCTGAACACTCATCAATGTCTGCCCAACAGATCACAGAGAGAGACACATATCAGCCAACTGTTTGCCAGTTTAAAGACACATGAACAGTACAACAAAGTATTCACAGCGCTCAACTTTTTCCACATTTTGTTATGTTACAGCCTTGTTTTAAAATGGATCAAATTCATTATTTTTACAAACGATACCCGATAATGACAACGTGAAAGAAGTTGTTTGAAGTCTTTGCAAATTTATTTTTAAAAAATAATAATAAAAAAATCACATGTACATAAGTATTCATGGCCTTTGCTTAATACTTTGTTGAAGAACCTTTAGCATCAATTACAGCCTCAAGTCTTTTCGAGTATGATGCTGTCACACCTATTTTTGGGCAGTTTCTTCTTCTTCTCTGAAGTACCTCTCTAGCTCCATCAGGTTGGATGGGGAGCGTTGGTGCAAAGCCATTTTCAGATCTCTCCAGAGATGTTCAGTCGGGTTGAAGTCTTGGCTCTGGCTGGGCCACTCAAGGACATTCACAGAGTTGTCCCAGAGCCACTTCTTTGTCATCTTGGTTGTGTGCTTAGGGTCATTGTCCTGTTGAAAGATGAACAGTCACCCCAGTCTGAGGTCCAGAGCGCTCTGGAACAGGTTTTCATAAATAGATCTGTGTATATTGCTGCATTCATCTTTTCAGTGATACTGACTAGTCTCCCAGTTCCTGCTGCTGAAAAACATCCTCATAACATGACACCACCATGCTTTACAGTAGAGATGGTAATGGTCAGGTTGCGAGTGGTGCCTGGTTTCCTCCAGACAAGACACTTGGTATTCATGCTAAAGAGTTCAATCTTTGTTTCATAAGACCAGAGAATTTTGTTTCTGAGGGTCTGAGAGTCCTTCAGTTGGGCTGTCATGTGCCTTTTACTGAGGAGTGGTTTCTGTCTGGCCTCTCTACCATACAGGCCTCCAGAGATGGTTGTTCTTCTGGAAGGTTCTTCTGTCTCCACAGAGAAACACTGAAGCTCTTTCAGAGTGTTTATCAGGTTCTTGGTCACCTCCCCGACTAATGGACTTCTCTCTCGATCGCTCAGTTTGGCCTGCCGCGCCCGCTCAAGGAAGAGTCCTGGTGGTTCCAAACATCCATTTACGGATGATGGAGGCCACTGTGCTCATTGTGACTTTCAATACTGCAGAAATGTTCCTTCCCCAGATCTATGCCTTGATACAATCCTGTCTCAGAGGTCTACAGACAATCCATTGGACTTCATGGCTTGGTTTGTGCTCTGACATGCACTGTTAACGGTGGGACCATATATAGATAGGTGTATGCTTTTCCAAATCATGTCCAGTCAACTGAGTTTCCCACAGGTGGACTCCAATCAAGTAGTAAAAACATCTCAAGGATGATCAGTGGAAACAGGATGCACCAGAGCTAAATTCTGAGTGTCATGGCAAAGGCGGTGAATACTTATGTACATGTAAATTTGCAAAAAGATTTCAAAATTACTTCTTTCACCTTGTCATGCTGGGGTATTGTTTGTGGAACTTTAAGGAAAATAATGAATTTGATCCATTTTGGAATAAGGCTGTAACATAACAAAATGTGGAAAAAGTTAAATGCTGTGAATACTTTCCGGATATACTGTACGTGCAACATGGATTTATTTAATTACTGTCATTGTGTAGGTGATTTGGCTGCATGTTTGCTTACAGATGACCAGTTTAAAGGTTTTAAGTTGACAGTGTGGCTGGATAAGACCAAATGTTAGTCTAAAACATTTAAAGATGTAATGAATAATGAGGATCTACCGTCTTCACAACGCAGCCCCTTCCAGCCAGGCTTACACACACATGTGAATGAGGCTTGGCCGTCCACGCACCGCTCTGATCCCTCTTTGTAGCATGGAAATGGTGTGCACTGGTTACTGATTTCTGCCATGCAACAATCAATGTCACACACATAGAGGGGATGTCACTGAGGGCAGTGAACTTAGATTAATTGACAGAAAGATACAAACACTAAGTAAAGCCCCTCACCGTTCACACAGGTGCGAAGGTCCGATGGGATGGGAGAATTCTGGTTGTTGATGCCGACACGGTGTGACCCCAGGCACACTAAAACAAAGTGTTCATTGTCAGAATGCAACATTATAGACCTGAGGCGTACCATCCAGAAAGACAAACCATGCAAATATTTGGGCCCTACAAAGAAATCTGTGACAAAGGGCCCAATATTGGCACATTGTGCAATCACTATAAACCTTCCAAACCTCCCATAAAGGCGCTTTACAGGGCACCACAGCAGCCCAAAAAGTCCTAACTAACAGCCTGATACTGATAGGGCAGTCACCTGCATTAGATCACTGCAAAACAGGGGTATCCTTCTGATCCCCAGAAACAATAGAAAAAAGAACTGGGGTAGGCGGATGCTTTGTCTTGCTGTGCTTCTTTGCCCAAAGTCTACCATTAGCATTTCTAAAGGAAATTAAAACTTTAATTTAAGAAACACAATACACTGTACAAACTTACCAACATACTTGGGGTAGAAGTACTCCTAAAAGAAAATAAATAAACAAATTTATAACATGTAACTTATTTTTTACCATTTACATTGGCAGCAAGGAAAAACATGAATCCAAATCATAACTATGTCAAAATTCCACTGAACAATGTATTTCCATTTGTATTCATAATTTAAAAAAAAATACAAAACGCGATCAGCAACTTGGAGACACCAGGGCTGTCCTCTCTGTACAAAGCAAAGCAGTGAGATCAGGTGCGTCACTGCTCTCACCGTCTCAGGCTGGTTCTCAAAGATCTCCCTGGCCTCCTCTTTGTTGCACAGCTCCTCGATGCACTCCCTCTCCAGGTTCCCCTTCTTGCCCTCCTCAAACAGAGAGTTGGCTCTCCTGTGTCTCCTCAGGAACTGGGAGGCCGTGCTCTGGCTCAGGACTAGGACAGACACAGGCAGACTCATTTTAAATATAATGTGTACATCTGTGTTGTTGACATGTTTGCAGAAATCGTGAACGAACATAACGGTGCAGGATACCACGTGATACCATGTGCGATTAATTTAACAAGCTACAGTATAACAGCGTGTCTGATCCCTGCAGGAATTTAAGTCATCTAGTTTCCTCATTGAACATGGCTGGTGTTGTTGGCCTGCATGCACAGAGTGGACAACCTAATTGGCCTGAAAATGATGGTATTGCGAAACAGTTATTTCCCAGAAATGACCCCTAGTTATGATAACAGGCTGCTCGTGTTGTCCAAACTTTGTTTCAAAGTGTAGAAAGGAGCCGTGACCTATTCACACTTTGTTTCCCATCAGTTGCGCTTTTTAGTCACATCGAGGCCGAAAAACCAGCTCGTCTCAAACCGGGGCACTGAGGCTGTTTTGGGAACTACTTGACTGCGTGAAGAAAAAATGTAAACCGCAAAATCCAAACACTTACATTGATAAGCATCCACGAGTGTCACAAGAAACACGAGACAAACCACAGACTCCCCAAGTGCCCGTTTCTTCCTCCACATAGTCGAGCTGTTCTTCCTGCAAGGCCACGGCTTGGCTCTGGGAGACTGGCTGGCTGAGCACGGGTCCGTGTGAGGGGGGGAAAAAAACAACGTTATTTTTCCCGAAAGTGTTTTCGCAAAGCGAGAGAGGGAGAGAGAAAGGGGGAGTGGAGGAGACTGCCAGGATCGGTTCCACGGGGATATGAGAGGAGGCAGCTAGGGAGCGCTGCAAACTCAGTCACGTACACTGCTATCGCTATCACATGCGTGCGTTTTGCTGCTGGGTACTTGAACTCATGCATAAGATTGGTTTATGAAATACAATACGCAACAAGGGGCCCCATGTTCACGCACAGAAGAAACACACACACACACACACGGCGAAGAAAGAATCAGTCAGCAAGTTGCTGAGTTCACAAGTGCAGGATGTGTAAGAACAGTCCTGAGTAGAAGGAACCGAAAATTACAAGTTAGAGGAAAAGCTAACACCGGCCTAATCTTCAGTCAGATGTGGAAGGCAAACACACCAGTGTGTTTTACATCTTGTGAAACACACTGGTAAATATAAATCTTAACTTACACTTGGGGCATCTAATATGAGTCCATGGGCACAAATTGTTTAAATGACCCCTACCCACTGTTTCTTTAGTAATTTGTGGTCATTTTAGTGTATTTTAACTGAACTCACTGACTTTAAAAGATTTAACAATGTCTTGAGGCTTTCACTCTGTGGCCTCTTGACCACTTCGGCTACTACTACCTTCTTTATGTATGATTTGTTCTTTGTCATGTAAGCGTCATCTTTTTATATTGAATAATAATGTTTTTGAATAATCAAAAACAATTGGTAATGAAAAATAGTATTTGATGCAACCCCATAATAATGGCCTACTTTTCTCGATATACACTTGGGTCCAAAAGTAAAGCATCACTTTAATTTAAAATGACAAAAGATTCAAACAAATACTTAACAATAACGTTAAAATTTACATTAAGCTCATACAAATGTTCCTTCATTAGAAATTGATTAAAGTTGATATACACACTGATAGAATTTTCAGTATTTTACTAATCGTTTTTGTAACTTGCGATGATAAAAGATCTAGCTGGCTGATTGTCCATTGTTATTATGTTAGCTTTAGTGTTATGTTTGCATCCCCTTATATGCCATTTTGATGTAAGGGGACAAATAACAAAGCTGATAAATGACACTGAGAAAGAATTAGCATCATTAGGAAGGTATTTGTTTGAAATTAACGTTTTTACAGGAAATGTTTTCTCATCTTGGAAATAAAAGCAGAGATAGAGAAATAATTACATTTCCTCATTTAGCTGTCTCAACAATGTCCATTATCTGTAACTGCTTATCCTGTTCAGGGTTGCAGGGCTGGAGCCTACCCCAGCTGTCATTGGGTGAGAGATGGGTCATCAGTCCATCCTAGGGTCAACAAAGACAGACAACCATTCACACTGACAGGCAATTTTTCGAGTCCTCAATTATCCTAAAATGCATGTCTTTGAACTGTGAGAGAAAACCAGAGTACCAGGAGAAAACCACCCCCTCGAGCATTAGGAAAACATGGAAACTCCTGGAACTATTATACTCTACATACAAAAACATCCAAATGTTCTCTGACTATTCTCTCTGCTAAATTAAAGTAAACGAGGCTCTTGATGTGAGTGTGTACAGACCAAACTGCTTAACAAATGACACAGGCACCACATTTGAATGAATGTTGGTTTCATTTAGTTATTCAGGAAAAAGAACATCACATTTTCACACTTCATTTAGGTGTTTTTTTATGTGCACAAATAACAGCCTTATTTTAATACTTTTGAAACATTTGTACAAAACATACTGTTCTCCCTTTAGAATAGGTATCTGAAGAGGCATTTCATTGCAAAAAACATCAGCAGATGTGCATTGTTAATTTGTGGTCATTTCAAGGGTTTAATTGAGTGGTTGGTAACATTATTGCATGCTGAAACACTATTATTGCATAAGTCATTCCTCTGTGGGCTTTGGGGTAGAGGAATTGCAATTACCACACCAACTTCACTGATAATTCTGGGAAGGTTTAGCTAGAAATGATAATAAATATGATTCAATAGTTAGGGGGGGTGACAGGTGGTTTTAATCTGAATCTCTCTGGGGGGTAAAACATGCAGTGCTGCAGAGTTTCGTAAACCTGAGTAAATTTAGTAACTGGTGGAAACAACACTTGCTGAAGTTCAGAGGTTAAAGCCACACTGCTCTCTTACAGTATGTCTCACTTGCTTAGAAACTGTGTCCATTCTGAAGTCACATTTTCAAAACACAAAGGCTGAAACAGAAGCTCATTGCTCAAAATAACACATTTTTTTCTGCAAAATGCTCTCACACTAACAAAACATTAAAAACATGCAACAAAAGCAGATTTTTCCCTCAAACAACACAACTTGTTGTCAAACTTTTACAATCTTCCAAAAGAATCACCATACAGTAGACAACAAAATACAAAATAAATTCATCAATATTCTGGTATCTCATGGTGATTGTACTAGAGGTAACCCTGCTGCACCTGCATTATTTTTAAATGGCCTGTGGAAATACTATTAAAATAAAAGAGATTTTCTAAGAAAATGTTCTGGATTCATTCCTGTGTGCAGTTCTTTCTGCACCCAATCTTTGACATGCAGGACCTACAGTGATCACCTAGACAAGACTAATTCAAACACACAATATGGCACAGTATGTATACTATTTTTTTTCTCCAGTGAAAGAAAAATACAAATTTCACTTAAAAATAGATCAAGAAACCAAGAGAAGCTTATGGGTGGAAATATCCCCCCCGAAAAAAGTGAAGACATGAAATACTTTGAATTTTACATTTGGTCCATTCACTCCGGTAAAATCCGCCACAGGTTCTCATTAACATCACACTGTTTTTCCTCATCTTTGATCCAGACTGCCAAATAGCAACATGAAGAAGCATCTTTTATTGACTGGTAAGGACTTATCACTATTTGAAGAATTTTGTGTGTGTGTGTTTTGGGGAGGGGGGGGTTGCACACACATACATTAGGAGTTCATAATTTTGCAAGTCATTTCAATCAGAGGGAAACATGTTTTACTTTTGTTTACACAGTTAATACTTAAAATGTTTGGGTCACTGACATGTGTCAACTGTTTTGAAAAAGGATGTATAAACTGTGTGAAACCAATTAAAATGTGTTATCAATTTACAAAGATTTCTGATGTGCTAAGAAGGTGATGGTGAGGTGGATCCCAGTATGTCCTATGTATAATGTTGTCCACTGTTTGAGGAGAATACTCAAAATATTCAAAATATTCTTGGAATAGGACAGTGGGTCTATACAATATAGGACAGAGGAGACATCAGGCCAGTGTTTTATTAGTCCTACTGCAGTCAGTAAAATTACAGCCAGTGATTTATTTTAACAAGAGGGATTCTGCTTTTCCTGACCTGTAACACTGGGTTAATGCAACCCGTCATGTCAGTCACTCATGTACATGCTGATACAAACACATACAAACACACAGTGCTTATCAATCTATTCACCTACACAGCAAGATCTCTGTATGACAAGAAAACGAGAAAAAAAGAGTGTTGTGAACCTTCCTTATGGTTCCTTATGGTTCGTAGAAGGACATAAAAAAACATGTAATCAGAATGTTTGCTCGTTTGCTTTTAAAACAGTTATAGGCTTTCAGATATAAACACATATTTAAACAATGATAGTTTTTGTTTGTTTCAAAAAGACAATTTTAGAAAAGTGAGGAGTGGCACTGTTTGGGATCGTGTGAGCACGTGATCATCCATGAGGCTACATATCAATGTAAAAGATACAGAATGCATATGTGGTTAGTAGCCCCCTGGTTACAAAGAAGTGGCTGTGGAGGCTACCATCACTGTGACTATAACTACTGTATACTTCACATCCAGTAGTTGGCCAGAGTGAGTGCTAATGAATATGAATGCAGGTGAGAGCAGATGCCATTGAGAAGCATATAAAAATAAACTGGTTTACAACAATAAATCCTGTACCTTCAACAGATTCTGAGGTTCTGGCCTGTAAGATTTGCAAGCAGTTTTAGGGGAATGCATATAAATAGGTTTTAAACTACAGGGACAGCTTTTCCACAATGAGACAGAGCTAACTCACAAAACAAAATAATGGTAGGCAGCCAACAAGGCAACACATGATCCATTTCACAACATAACTTTGAGACAAGACTGGTTAAAATGATAGTATATAGATTAGTTAGAGTGAAGCTAAAAAACATCTTTTTTTAAAGAGCTGCGCTGAAACACAGTTTATGATTTCAAAATGTATAGTTTGGTTTAACTGCATTTTTAAAATCAGTAAAACAAACATACAGCGTGCCTTTATGACAGTATGTCACATGCTGTTTGAGGGTATGTAGAATGGTGGTCTTAGCCTGGCTCAGTTTATTTACTGCACCTCTTTAAACCAGTAGCGTGGACAGATTGCCATGCATGTGTACCTGTGATGATGCGACTCATCTGGAATTGTGTGTGCTTATAAACCAATAACCTAGGTCGGAAACTCATTATGACCCAAAGGCTCTAGGTTCAACATGTGTGGATTTAATTAATAACAAATCTGTATGTTAAATTTCTTTAGCCACTTTAGCAACAGTTAAGGTACACTACAATAGAATTCTGCCTTAATATCTATGATGCTTTTATGATGCTTAAAATGTTGAGCTAATGACACATTCACACACATTTTAATTTATTTAGTGTATATGTTTTGAACA
This sequence comes from Channa argus, assembly GCF_033026475.1. NCBI lineage: Eukaryota > Metazoa > Chordata > Actinopteri > Anabantiformes > Channidae > Channa > Channa argus. The sequence continues at coordinate 19,427,167 of NC_090198.1, forward strand.
GAAGTTTTGATGCTGGGGGTGTACTGGGCTGCACTTTATTACAGGGGTATTTTTAATATTCTGACCCCCTCATGTATGTAAAAGAAAAGCTCAAAGAACACCTCTCAACATGCCATCATGTAGTCCAGTACAAAACCACCTTTATTTTATGAGAATTTCTGAGAATGTTACCAAAAGTTAGCATTATAAACTTGGAATGGTGGAACATAAGTTACAGCATTTGTACTGATTTGTGGAGGTGTACCTAATAGTGAAAGTAAGTTAGAATTTCAACTTCTTTTGTGCATTTTACTAGATAAATTTGAGCTTATGCACAAATTCACAAAGTCTTGAAGCACAGCGACTCAATATGCATGAAATGAGCAATGCTAAGCAAACCATTGACTAGACCTTTAAACAACATACAGTATAGACATAGGTAAAAGGCATCTATGGGTTTGTGTGACTCAGTGTAAAAAGTAAAAACAACAACAACAATGAAAATAAAAACCTCTCCAAGACGTAGCTTTTCCGTGAACCAAGGTGCTGGTAACCCAGTTGCATGATTATGCAACCACAGCAGAACAAAGCGTCACATGAAAAATAAAAATGGTATACTTTACATGTGTTAGCATACTGATAATAAGCAATAATGAATGATAAAAAAAGTCTGCAGAGTGAGTTTTCATAACGAACGTCCCAGCATAGTATAACTGCCCTTGGCTGTGCTTGGTCCCAACAATCCCTTCTTGGGTTCCCTTGACCTTTATAGCCTTCCTGAGGAGGTTGGGGCCAAAAACACAAACAAACAAAGAAAAAAAACGAAGTACACGAGGACCCACTCTACACACTTTCCTTGTCGAGTTTGGTCTGTCGTACATGAAAAACAACGGAAATTGTGAACAACCATCAAAATAACTCAAAACAAATCAAACTGATAAAATATGTGTGTGTGTGCTGTGCTGTGAGACTTGTTCATCCACAAATTTGGAGACGATTAAAGTGCGTGTTAGTCACTGTCAAAACTGTCCAGTGAAAAAGTTTGTTCTTTTGTCTCATTACAGAAAGGAGACCCAAATAGATACATGGCCTGATTATCTTCTTCATTCACATCCGCTCTTTTCTCCTTCTCCTTTTTTTTAGTCTTGCAGATCTGAGGTCTGTTTCTTCAAATTGGGCCTTGAAAAACTGCAAAAAAGTTCCATCTACAGAACTTGTTCAGCCTGGCAGTGAGTCTTAAAACTCTCTATATTTTTTAAAAGAAAGCAGAAAGATTTAAAACTCAGTACTAAACAGAGCTTTGTTAAGATGTTTTTTTTTTAGCAGTTAAGAAAAGTACGCTGGTTCTGGGCATAGAAACAGTACACAGGGCCGTGGCTAGATGGAGTAGGTGGAGCTCTCCGACTGTTGACGGATGTAGCACTGAAAACCCTTGTCTCCAATCGGGTGCTCCCTGATGAAACAAAGAAAAAGATTGAGTTTATTTATTCACCAAGGTTGCAGTGTTCTGGGGAAGTTAAAATAAAATATAAATAACTATTTTTCATCAGTGTTATTGGATGATAAAAAAGAGCTGGAGGCTACATGATCCACACAGGTTGAAACCAGTAGCTAATATGAGTGGACTCAAGGGGAAAATCCAGCTCACTGTAGTACTTAAACGTATGATGTTAGAAGTATTTTAAATGTTAAAAGTGCTGCATTTAACCTCAATCATACTTTTATACATGTTAAATTAACAAGTTATTGAACCTTGGCCCTAATACTACAATGCCACAGGGCTACTTAAGTTAACACAATTAGGAAAATGTCAACAATTTAACATGTGCTGCAAAAGAAATGTTGCAAAGTAAAAAAACCCAGCTGAATACAGAAACAGGCACTGAGAATAATATCTGAATCACAACATCAGTTTCGGGGCAGCAGTCGCACAGCTGGTAGAGCAGTTGTCTATTAACCACAGGATTTGTTTCCTGATTCCTAGTGGCCAAAAAGGAACTGGGACTCTATGCCTGTGTCTTTGGTCAACATACTGCATGTGCGGCTGTCGCACATACTACAGGCTTGTTGACTTCTTAGTACAGCACCAAGGAACCAACAACCATTTTGCAGTGTCTGAGTGCATTACTTTTGACACATAGTGCTTGTTGTCAGTTTTACTCACAGTGCTTCTGCATTTGATTTTCTTCAGCTTGTTTCTCAGCAGCGTTTCTAAATCTTGCACATGTATTGTTAAATTGCTAAATACTTTTTGTTAGTTAGCTTTTGTTTAGTATATTTTCACACATTTTCCTCTTTTACACTGGATAAATCTTTCAGGCCCACTGTGCAACTGTAAGTTGTACCACTGCACCACCTGCTGGCACAAAAAAGGGGGCAGCTCTGGAGTGAACTACAGTAGATTTTACATTTGAAAACCCTTATTTTTTCTACAGTTCTCATCTAAACTGCATTTTCTAAATTCAAAAACTATACAGTATAACATACCTAACATGAGCTATCAGCACAAATATACAGAAAAAAAAACATACTGGCTGCCTATCTTTGTCTTCTTGAACTTGTCCCGTTTGTACTTGGTGTGCTGCTGTTCCAGCGTCTGCACAGCTGAAACAATCTGCTTCAGGGTTTTGTAGGTCTCCTGGGGGTCATCGATGACAAAGCTGGAGTATTCCTCCTGTTCAGGCCCATCGTACACAGACTTACTACCACAGGCCTCTACAGGGAAAGACAGGAAGCAGAGAGAGAGGCTGAACAAAAGGGACAAGATACAAACTCAGAATATTTGCAATCACAAACACTTAAAAACAGTCATGCCCATATCTGACCTTGCATTTTGATGAGTTTGGTCATGTAGGTGCTGAACAGAGAAAAAATCCTCTCAGTTTCTCTGTCTCCATCTACATCTAGCTGAATGTTGGCTGGGAGACCGCTAAAAAAAAGCATACAAGAAAATTAAAGAGCGAGTGGAAACAAAGAAAAGGAACCTGGTGGGGGATAGACATTAGCAACTTCATGTACCCAGTGCAGGGTGTACACCCAGGGGCTGTGTCTGCTGAATGCTTGCAGCAGAGCCAGTGCCCGTTGAGGTAGGCTGACGGGTGGTAGGTGCTAAGGCGTTTGCGGTTGCACTGACTGACTTTGGTCAGGATGTCGATCCAGTCGCGTGCCTCAACACAGTTGTTGGCCTGGATGTAGAGTGCCCGCTCTGGCTGGATAACCTGGAACATCTGGAGGAGAGATAATGGACAGCAGAGGGAAGAAAAGAGTTTAAATAATTTTAGGACAGAGTTGCACCAAATGTTCAAACCTCTAAAGATTTCATAGGCTTTGCTCTGTCGGTCCCTTACATTTTTCATCTTGAACGACTCTTCCTCCAGCCTTTCTACAGCCAGGATGTTTTCTATGGGAATGTTGCATAGAGCTCCCTCACCTGGAGGGGGAAAGGAAACACATCAGGAATGGCAAACAACAGCAAAGGATGGAAGACTGTAAAAAAAATGTAATTACATTTAATGACTTGAATTAAGTGCTGCCATGCCTCTACACTTCCTATTAATGTTTTGTCTTGCTTATTTGTAGAGTTCCAGATATTTGACAACTCTGTAAACAGAAATCATATTTGCTTGGATTTTTGGCTGGCTCCATTAAAATAATGCAGAAATTAGTTTCAAAGGGTTCTGTTTCCAATGTAATAATACACGGACAGCTATCAATTACTACTTGGCAGTACATAGATAAACCATGAGTTGCAGTTGTAAAAAGTGTTATTTGTTCCTTTAGGCTGATGTTTGGAAGCTTATTTGCAATGGATAACACAGATAATGATATCCGGGAAAATATGAGTCATGAATATCAAACTTCAATAAACCTCTTATCATAGAATAACACTGGCAATTAAACTTCACACAAAGAAAGAAAAATATTGTTCAAACATTTACTTCTTAATTTGTTGCAAGGTCTTATTGGAGTTTGTTTTCTCATGGACGTAGTTACTACCACTACCGTTTCATTTCTAAACCTTTAGAAATAGCTTGTGTCCTCAATGCTTGATGACCTTTTTTGCGAGCAGTAACAATGTATTGGCTCCTCAGTAATTTAACCTCCTCAATGTACAGAATGTTCAGTCTTAACATAAACGCAGCAATGAGTTAATAATGAGTTAAAATAAACCTTTTGTTTTGTGGTAAGTAAACTCATGGTTGGTGAGGCGAAACCATCTCTTCTTGAAGTTCTTCATTCCAAACCGGTTTCTTCCTTGTGCTCTCTTTATCATAAACCTGTTGAAAGGTGGATGGGAGAAATAAATGAAAACCTAGCAGAAATGTTTGAATACAGTAAATCTAAATATTTTAATTTCTTGGGCACAATACACAATAAAATTAATTATAAGTATCCATGGTTCTATAACATTACAGTTCACCTAAATGTACTAGTGTTAATTATTGTACATTAATTTTACATTCATGTGCAATCAATATTCTACATATTTATGCTTCCGGTTCCTCTAATTCAAAGCTGCTCTACAAAATAAAAAGTCAGTTTTAAGCCAAAATGGTTAGGTTCAGGCTTCTTCACTAAGATTATTTGCTACTATGCTGTGTTTTGTACTGTTGGTTTAAACATAACAAAACGATCAGAGTTTGGGAAATTCAGAGAGGCATGTTCACTATTTTAATCAATTGATTTACTGAAAAAATAATGAGCATATTGGGTAGTAATGACAATAATCTCTAGTTTTAGCAATACGAGAAAGCTAAACTAAACCTCTAGCAGGTCTTTTCATATTACATTCTAAAATCACAGCTTGCAATTTCTTAACAAAAAAAAGCATCTAAAGCATGCTAAAGCATGCTAAATCCACTATGATGGATTAGTTATCCAGTTAACTTTCCCGCTGTAATAAAATAAATGAACCCACTTGTCTGTAAGTTGAGAATTATGACATGCTCTAAAAAATGTGATATAATGTCTATAATGAATGTTTCTCAGAGGTCTTCACCGGTGTAGCTCTTTAAAGGAGAGTAAACACAAGGGCGTATTTGTCGTAGAGTTTGAGAGTCATAGGTGACATAAACTATGAAGCACCAGGTAACAAAAAGCAAAGATGTTACTCTCCCACCCAGGAAGACTTGTTCTCTGTTAACACGTCATGCTGGTTGCACATCTGCTGTAACGCCTACAGCTGTACTGGAAACTTTAATGTGTATGGTTGTGATGTGGTCACAGTTTAGACCGAGGGTGTGACAGGTCAGGATGCGGGAAGACAAGACATCCCAGAAATGTTTGTACAGTAACCATCCCCTGCTGTCACTGTCACCCCAAGTATGTCTGGCACAGCAAGGAACAAGAAGGGCTATCAGCACTAGTTACGCTACCTGGGTAAGCAGGCCTAAAGCCTCACACTTTACTTTATACAATTAGGCTGAGTCTACTGCTATGTACAGTAAGTGTAGAAAGATCCTAATTCATCACACTGCATCAGACAGTGTAACAGTTCATTTATTAGTATAAATATAAAGTAAAGTGCAGCAGCATCTACAGTGCATAATGGTTGGGGGTAGAGATAGTGGCCATCTTGGTTTTGGGAGGGGCGTTACGGTACACACACAGGGAGTCACAAGAGCAAAGCTTTATACAGAGAAGCTCTTACCTGCCCTTTGTGCCTTTCGACCCCTTCCCATCAACCCTCTTTATAGTGAGTTTTACACTCCTATGCCCGGTAGCAGAAACAAAAGAGGGTTGGGATGTTGATAAGCGAGACGCTGGCAGAACTACTGTCAACTCGAAACTTTCCTCTATTTAGCCTCAATATAAATATCATCACATCAAAAGCTCCTTATTGGGGCTTCGTTTTAAGTCAGGTGGATCTTTGCTGTAAATGCTCAATTTTAAATGTACTAGACTGTGATGAATCATACATGTGAAGGTAAAAGCACTTTAGCAAAACCTTTAAGAACAAGTCTACCATTCTAGGAACTTGTTGCATTTGTCCGTTAGCTTAGCTTAGCACAATGACTGGAAACACCCAGCTCATCTCTGTTCAAAGTTAACAAAAGCCACCTTTGAGCACCTCTAAAGCTCACTAATTAACAACATCATCTAATCTGTATAAAGAAATAAACTTATTCTGATAGCTTGTATAACTTCGTATATGCCGCATAAATAACCCTAATTAACCACTATAGGCTACATAATGTTACATATTTGTATCATTTTGTTAATAAATAAACCCACATTCAATCGATAGCGCCTATAAATTTAACTGAATCAGTAATATTAATGAGTAAGGGTTAATGGATAACAAATTGCAGTAATATCAAGAATTATATTTCGAATATATTCATTTAGTAAAACCAGACAGATACGTCAACAGTGTTTTTTTCACCTTGTGGGAAGTCTAAAGATGGTGTGCATTTTTCCCACTTAGCTGCTTATAAATATAACTTAAACAAAATAACATAAATGTAGCATATGCTAGCCAACCTTTAGCCTACATATTTACCATAGAGCTTTTCAAGCAGCATCTATCCTCTCTTTCAGAAAGAAAATATTACCCTAAATGCCCTCCTTTGAATCTGGACAGTTTATAGTCAAATCAGCTGCCTCATCGAGGTAGAATTAAGAGCCAAGACAACCTTGATAAGATGGTAAACAAACAATCATTGAGGCAGAAACAAGTTGACTCATGTTATCAGCCACCGTACCCAAGATAATAAGAAAAATCTCTAAATTTATCTAATATCACATGTGAAGGAGGCTGTAAGAGTGGTATTGAAAAATCCACCATGAACATTCATTAAACAATACGCTTCTCACCCTTCTTTTAGCATGATTGGCGTTTCAATACTCCTCTGATCCCATTTGCCAGAGGTGGAGATCAGGTCAAGGAACTGTGGAGAGAGAAGTAAAGAATGTGAAATACACACATATTTATTGTGCTGATATTGTGCAGCATCCACAGGAACCAAATATTCTCCAACCGTGAAAACCACATTTTGATATCCTTCTATCATCTCCACCTCAAATGTATCAACTCTTGTTCATATTTCATTATACCTAGCCTGATAGAAATGTGCTGCTTGTAACAAGGACAGAAGCCAAACACTCACATTCTTCACCGCATCTGCATATTTCTGCTCATTGAAGTAGTCATAAAATGCAGCCATGTATGACTCTTTGAAACTGGCCTTGAAATTGAAAAGATGGAGCGAAAGACATAAAACGATTAGCAAGTTATATTGGAATTTGTCCGGTTAGACTGAAATACAATTGCATTTTTTCAAAGGAAACACGAGAGAAAAATTCACTTCATGTAAAGAAACTCACAGATTTAGACTTTGCAAGACTTCCCAGGGTCTGGATCGTCTTAGAGATGAGAGTGAGGGTTCGTGAAGTGGCAGGATCCTAGGTTCACAAACAGGTACAGTGTGAAATGAAACCAAATTAATCTGACTTGATCCCATGTTGGCAGCATTTACATAGAACTACAACCTCGACCAGGACAGACCATTAAAAAAACAAAACAAACAAACCACTATTTCCAGAGTCAATATTGAGCTTTAAACTTGCTTTCAGCCTCAACATATACTGTACAGCTTTACAATATATGTATTGCTGTCCAAGTGTATTTGTTTTAAAAGTCAGACTCACTGGATGGTGCGGCCGTAGATGGAACAAATTGGGGGAGAGGATGGCTGGGGCGAAAAAACGCAAGAAGATGAAACTGCTTACTGCTGTGTATCGGACGTCTTGATCAACTAAAGGGCACAAACAACAACAACAGGTATACTTCCTTAATGACACTGAAGACAAAACATGGACAGTTGGTCTGAACAAAGAAGAGCAGATCTGTTGTGATGGTTTGTTTTCTATCATCTCTAATGGGAACAGCAGATTAATTTTATATAAAAAGTAAAAAGTGTAAGTGTAAAGACAAAGCACAAATGACATATCTAAAAAGTTACATGAGGAAAAACAGCTGCTGATTAGGATAAAGTGAGAAGTTATAGCAGTGTAGTTGAAGTGTACATAATATTGTGGCATTTGAAAGTATATAGAAGAAAATGTAACGATGTAACACAAGTTTATTTTTGAATGTTTTCCTGGAAGATGCCTGTTTTGTGAAATAACTGTGTCTTGTTATCTCATGTTGAATGAGCCACAGGTTTGCAATGGGATCAAAGACGAGCATCTATACTATAAAAACTAGATTTTTATTGTTTTTGAAAAGTTTGTGGTTGTTTGAGTGCAGTGCCGTGTGATGGCCAACAGGGGGCAGGACAGTATATGACACTGGGTGTACATACTCTATATGATACGCATAACTATAACAAATGTGTAGGAGGTTTAAGTGGTTTCAGGTTTTACACAGCTTAGCAGACAAAAACTGTGATCGTTTCTGTGATCTTCAGTGAAAAAAAAAGAAAGCCTTCTTGGACATCTTGCACATTGTTTTCTTTATTGTCTGTTTCCCGTTTTCTCTCTTCCACCTGTGGAAAAGTATGGAGGAGGTGAGTTACCTTGGAAACGGGTTGCAGCAGACTCTCTCAGAGAGAAGAAGATGTCACACATGACGGTGGGACAGCGAACGCCAGAGGCGGTGATAACGTTGAAGATACGGTCTACATAGTGACGGAGGTTTTCCTAAAGAGGGGATATAGAACAGAGGTGTCACATAATGCAGCAAACAACAACACACACTCCCACACACACACACGCAGACACGAAAATACACTCATCTTCTTACCCTGTTTGTCTCCAGGTTTTCCGACTCTTTCAGTTTGACTGGGTCAATTTCACAGGGTTTGTGTTCTGTGCAGATCTGTGAAGATTTAGAAATGCATTAGGATAAACATCTGTAACCAATTTTCCATGAAATCCTTAAATGTGCCAAAGAAAAAGACATGAGGTGAATTCAATGAAGAGAGTGAAACGGTTTGAGAAACACATACTGTGAAAAAAAACTAAAACCATGACAGCATTGCTGCGTCAAGCTCTACCTCGTCTATGATCGGTTTGAGTGTGACCTGCAGATAGTGCATTCCTGCGAGCTTCATGGTCTCATCAATGCACTTAGAAGTCAGCGAGTTTCCCCGGAAAATGGTATTAGGATCCCTACAAAAGGAGGGAGAGTGAGTTTTTGAATACTAATCAAAACTGCAGCTTGTGTCTCGAAATGAGATGCCAAAGTGTTCAAAAATAAAACAACATGACTTCTGAGAATCACAAAAAAGAAAACAGGGATTCAACAACAAAACTGTATCTAACTTAATAATGCAACAGTATGTCTGAATCCCAAATATACGACATACGACAAGTGCTTCCAATCTTTCCTCTCTTGAGATAATAGAATTATACACAATGTCCACAAAGTAGGAGATGAATTTAAGCAACAGCTGAAATCTTCTGTGACAAACTTTGACAAGTATTAGCTGTTTACCTATTTAAAGAAAAAAGATACAGTGAGACACTGACTGTGTGCGGTTGACTTCAGCGTGAGCGATGGCGCTGATGAAAGGCACAATCTTGCCGTAGTGAAGAAAGAGACGCACAAGGGGTATGGCGGCTTCTTGCTTCTCTCGACACACCTCCCCCAGAATGTGAGCAGCCGACGCCGACACAGGCTTTAAAGGGAGAGCGAGCAGTTAATGTGTAATAGCAGTTAGTAGTGCGAGATGTTGCAGGATGTACAGTATAAGCAGAGAAACATTTGTACAAAAATAATGTACCTCCACATTAGCAGAGTCCAGCAGTAGATCTCTAAGGGGGTTGTAGTGTTCAGAGGGGAAGACATGGTCCTCAGTGTAAATGATGTTTAAACGTAGCGAGCCAAGCTCTTCTACCTTCACTGACTTCCCTCCGTTCTCCCTCGGCAGGAGAAAGTACCTGAAGAAGAAAAAGTAAAGAATCTAAGGTTTTAAGTGTCACTAATTAGATTCTGATTAACTTTAAAGCCTAATGCCTGACACTTGTCCCAACATTTTCCGACCGACTGATTCAAAAGTGACAAGTAAATAGAATCGACTACTGATGTGAAACTTATTTCTGGTAGTAATGAATCCACTGAGAAATATCATGTGACTCTGTGGTTTTCTTCAATCCTGCAGAGGGTTTTAGTATGTTTTAGTTGTATTGGCTGATTTTTGCTGCCCTCATTAATCGTCATTCCCAGCAGCAGAAGGCAGATGCTTTCGGTGAATAAGACCAAAAAACACGCAGTGTTGCACAGCAGTACAATTAGTACAACATGCAGGCTCAGTCAGCAGCTAAAGAAGCAGATATTTCCCCCGGGAACTGGTGGAGGCTTCTAAAGCACACATGCTAAGGCTGCTTCATGTCTGCAGGATGTGTAAATAAGCAACAATTTGCTAATATGTGGACCATATTTACTGTCTCTCTGTGATGAATATTCTGTTTTGAATAGGCCTGTGCTGACCATCCAATCTTCATTCTCTATGCTCTGATTTTCACACCAGTGCTCCTATATTAAAGTATTTCTGATTCAGAAAATGTTTAAAAGAAAAAAAAACATATATGATTACAAGCCCATGGTTTGATCTTTATGTTGCATTTTCAAGAATCAAAAATCATAAAACAGAGTAAAAAGTACATTTATTCCCTGTGGAATAGGGAGTAACTCAAAATTTAAATACACTGCTTGAGTAAATGTACTTGGGTAATCTCCACAATGTGATGTGTGAGTGATGCTCCTCTCACCATGCATCGTGGACCCCCGCCTGACCGAGGACCCGGAGTGGAACGCGCACACCTCCCAGGAACTCATCCCCAAACTTTAGGTTGCTGGCGTTCCACAGATCCACCCTGAACACAAACACAGGTTCAAATGTGGGGGGGAGCTTTAAACGACACCAAGTTCAGCACTGACTCTCATGATGACTTTAAAGCCCCTTAAGACAGGTGCTGGCTCACCTCAGTGCCAATTTGTCAACATCCTCTTCTTCAACATCAAAGTGACGCTTTGTGTAGCTTAATGGTCGTGTCACCTAGAAACATAAACAGATTAAGACGAACATTAAGCATATTACTACTACTACTACTACTACTACTACTACTACTACTACTACTACTAGTACTAGTAGTAGTACTACTTAGTTGCTCCCGGTGAGCGTTGGCCCCCATCGGTGTATGAGTAGGTGTGATTTTGAGTGCGAATGGGTGAATAAGAAGCAGCCAATAGGTTGAAAAGCGCTATATAAGTTCAGACCATTTACAATTTACTATTAGTCTTTAGAATAAAGTATTTTTTTCTCCTCATACTGTACAGCAGGGCCATCTATGTCCCCCAAATCAGGCTGGTGGAAGAAGAACAACAGACTATACTTGAAAGAATTAGTCTTATCTACAAGAAATGTAACTATGTTATTAATTGTTTTAAATTAGCAGTTATGCTGGCAAATTTGATACTATTGATAATATTAAATATATCACCTAATTTAAATACATATTTTTTCACTACTTGGTATAATGTTATTGACAGATTACTTAAAAATAATAAATGTAAATAATTTCCTTAATTAAACGGAAAATTTATTTTGTTTTCATTAGACTAAAATGAGCCTTGACCCAAGTCAAACTCTGGAACCAATCAGAAGTCATGATGAAATAGGTTCCATTTCTAATAACACACAGAAAAATCACAATAGAAAAGGATGAACACGTGACAGAAACATGATAGATGGCCTGTGTTTGAGTGCAAACGCAGCCCTCTGTGTGCGACATCGAGACTGCAGGCAGAAAGCGTACAGTCCTGATCATGTGGTGGTTTGGAATAAATGAGATGGTCTTGTCGGATAGAAATCAATGGGCCAGATTGTTTGGTAGCTTGTATGAATCAATCATACTCTTGTGCTGCTGTCTTCTGGAGGGCACAGGGAGGAGCGAAACAAAAATGTCAGAGCAGTGTCGCTTCTGGTGAGCCAGGGTTAACGAGGGCATTGTGAAAGGAATGTTGTGTGTGTGTTTGTGTGTGTGTGTCTGTGTGCATGTTCAAAAATACATATATAATATAAACCAAGGAATATAAATACATAATAACTGTATACATATTAACATTTAAGCATTTATGCATTTGCTTGTGTTTACTAATTGTCTGATTTCATAACACAAGTCCATAATGTTGCAGTAATGATGGAATTTAGGGGAATTTGTATATTAACTGTGATCTGTTTTTGACAAAGTAATCTATATAATTATACTAGTGAAACAATTTCACAGTGTTTCAAGTTGCTTTTTGTCATTTTTCATAACTTTTTTCCCTGAACCGTTACACAAATATGTGTTATCGTAGAAAATACCTTTTATGGTGTTAATTAAGATACCACAGCATATTTTTTATTATCTATCATGAATTGCGTTAAATGCCCAAATTTAGAAATTAAATTTTTAAATACATAGTAGGAAACTGATATAAAGTCAGGTTTAGGATTAATATTAATATTACACAAATATGACAGAGGAAGCCTTTACCTCAAAGTAGAAAACTTCATCAAACTGTGGATTGTTGGTTTTCCTTTTCACCTTGGTCTTCTTGGCATCTGACCTAAGGAGGCAGAAAGGAAGAGAGAGAGGTAAAATCCAATGTTTATCCAAAGATAGACAATGTTGTATAAGATGAAGACCTGTATGAGAGATGTGACCTGGAAGGGCCTAGTAAGGAGACAGCAGCATAGGGATCACATTGGCCGTTGACAATCGGAAGGCCTTGGCACTCCAACACTCTGTAGAAACACACACAAACCAGACACTTATGAATAACCACAGCACATTACAAGCATAGCACACACACTCACACAACACACACACACACCAGTAACACATTAACTTGATCCTTATTTTAATGCACCATTAGCGCTGGGTGGTCTCATCCAGTGCTCGGCTGTCTCGCCTTAACCCCCAAATATCAGGAAACACAATATAAAAGCTGAGTTGTGAAAAAACATAAAAGAATGCATTTCACAAGGTGTTTATAATTATAATACTATGCTTTGAGGCGTCCAGGCAGCACAAAGAAGAACAGGCAAAAAACATTTCAATGATAAATGCACTGGGAGCAACACAAATATAGTGAATATCCTCTCGGGACTGTTAAAACTAAATTAAGTTATTATCATTTAATTAAATGGCAGGTGTGAAAGGTTCAGCAGCACTGTCAAGACCCCTGAGACCACTTGACACACAGTACGTCTCTGCAAGGCTTTTAACTCCATCAGCCCACACAGGCAGATCACACAGGCAGGGCAGGTCTCACTGCTCTCATCAGCTCTACTATACAAAACAACAGGGGGTTATTTCCAGTAAGAAAGAACATAAGTAGCGTCTGTGCTGCTTATCCTAATGAATTTAGGAGTCTGGTACCTTCAAAGACAGATATTTTTTTTCTGAAAGTGGTGTAAAAGACCAGTACCGTACCAGTACCAGGACCTCTATCGTCACCTAACAGAATGAAGCATAATAAATGAGTTACAGAGTGAGAAATGCAACTGGTTCCCATTTTGTATTATTATTTGTTTTTCCTCATTTATTCTGAAACAGTTTTATCCTCTATTCCAGACAAGTCTAAATACTGCAGTTTACCACGAATAGGACATTAGTCAGAAGTCTGACAGCGAATTGCTTAAATTCAACCACAACCAACATCATCTTCAGCTTCCAGACAGCTTGTCTGTCTGTCTATCTGTCTGTATGTCTGTCTGTCTGTCTGTCTGCCTGTCTGTCGGAAACATGTATCTGAAACATGAAACGCTCTCATTGTACAGTACAATTCTCAGTCAACTTACAGTTGTTTTCTGCACCCAAGTGGTAAATGGTAAATGGCTGCGTATATTGATCTTTTATCCAAAAGGCTTTACAATGTCACTTCTCATTCACCTATTTACACACTCACACAGCAATGTTGTTGGTTGCCATCCAAGGTGCTCAGCTGACCCACCGGGAGCAACATGGGGTTCAGTGACTTGCCCAAAGACACTTCAACACGTAGGCGGGACTGCGGATCTGAGTCATCGGTGGACTTTACCAATTGAGCTACAGACGCCCCTAGCGGTTGCTAAAAAGTTGGTTGACGCAAATTTAACTTCACCTCTGAAATCTGGATTGATGAAAAACCTCCCAGGGAAACATTGAGAGTCAAGACAAATCCCATCACACATTTGTACACATGCTCCACAGATGGAGCCACATGCCATTAGCACACAGAAAATATATAAAGTGCCTAATGGTCAGTAAACATCATCATAAATAAATAACTAGAGACTTTGTAAGAAACTGGAAATCTTGTTTTTCATATATTTTTGCAGTATTGACTTGAAGTCTTTGCACATTTTAGCATAAATAATAGCGCTGTTCCATTAAAAATGTCTGCAGTGAAAAACGTCTGTTTAGCGTCACCAGGTGCGAATAACATCTCAAATGAGATGAAAAACCACAATCAGTGGAAATGAACACATCTTAGGTTTGTGAAAAAAATTCAAATAAACCAATTTTTTATGCATTTTTGATAAAAATAAATCTAAGGCGAGCGTCATATCAAGCAATTCAATCAACAGCCCCCTTCTTACAGACACAAAACATCTGGTCTATTCACACTTGAGCTCACTCCAACGCTGACAGTGCTTGCTAGTAAATTTTGTTAAGAGCCTTTGGATAGTTTTCTCAGCCTCTTGATGTTAGGTGTGTACAGCATGTAAGGGAGACACACAAAGTGGGGCAGATGAAAAGCCACGGAGAAAAGCAATTCCAATTGAGTTGTTGGCACAGGGTTGTGCCAGCTTTAAATTCAGAAAGATCCAGAAACTACAGACACAGCACAAAGATAACTTGAGAGAGGCCATGGAGAAATAAAGTAAAAAGCAGAGGAGATCATATGTTGAAGACAATGGACAGACGCCTGACTCTACAATAAATGCACCAGATACACGACAGGGAGAAAACAAAGCTTAGGCAGCATTTAAAAAATAAATAGATACACCTTTATAACAGAGGTGTGTGGTGTGGGATTGTGAGACAGCTCTCAAACCTAATTGGAGGTACTGTCAGATAAATATACAATTAAAATACTCTCTAAACAGCATAAATGGGATAATTGTTACATGTATAAACGTTTACAAGTTACAAGTTGTAACATTGGAGCCATATTGTGATTTCATGTTTGTATGTGGTGATTCTAGGTTTTTAAAATCTCCATCAGCAAATTAACTAAATGCAGTGGAGTAACACAACCTTTTCTTCTCAACTTTAATAACAGTATAATGTAACATAAAATTAAAGTACTCAGAATTGTACTTATAGCTCTACTCAAAAAGACCTTTGTATATATGTATTTATCTATCTATATATATATGTCACGGCTGTCCCGCTGCCAATGATATCATGCTGAAAGAGGATTAGCACCCAAACAGGACACCCAGCGGGACGAATCACATCCTGTGTGTCACAGTCACGCACCACTAGTCACACTGCAGGATGACTTACTCAGCACATTGCAACACTGCCCACAACTACGCTGACACACATGACCCAGCTTGCACCTTCCTGCTGACACATACACACACACAAACACACACACACACACGCCCACAGGTTCCTAGTTAGGAATAAGGAATGGGCTGGGTTAAGCATCACTAATACCAGAGTGCTTCCTGTCCAGTAAGCTTGTTTATATAACCCCTGCTTGGCCTACTATCCACCCCTGTCCCTCAGCACCACTCTGACAATACCAGACATTGGTGGTGAAGCAGACTTATTTGTTATAGTCAGTATTATTCATATCTGGTAATGTACTTTTTTCCTGCGCCCACGTATCCTGTCAAAAACAATTTCACTCAAATGAGAAGGAAATGAATTACATCATAGTCGCCTGCCAAAAAAAAAACATGGCACTAAAAAATCAGATGTGATTCTGAGTCAGAGTTATCGACAAGTGCACTATGCCAAATGAGTGAAATGAAAACTGAAAATTGACTATCTTCCAGAAAGTAAAATATATTTGTTCTTGTTGATACTATTTCTTGTGTCATTTATGATATTGTACATTAAACCATGTTTGTTTCTGTCAGCATTTTCAAGTGACGGAAGAGGGTATCACATTATTGTGAAAGATTCTTTCAAGAATGTTCGGGACCTCCACTAATTTTAAACATGAAAATCTCTTAACAGGTGCTTGGGAGTTGTCCTACTGTGTTTGTGAAAGTGGATTTTACAGCATTTTTGTGGCTGTAAAGGATTATAAGATTATAAGTTTTAAAATTAAAAACAGGAATTGTGGCGTGAGGAAGACAAAGACTTTCTCATATCTGCTTAAGACCAGTAGGTCGACGCTACATTAGCGACCAGTAGAAAAACAATCTCATTAGACAGAAAATAATACTGTCCCCTAAAATGTAGAGGAAGTGTGGAGGGGAAGTATAAACTAGCATGAAATGCTAATACTTTGAGCTGAAGGTCCTCAGATTTGTAATTAAGTACAATATTTATTTAAAGCAACTCTGAATATGTTCCTATGTCTTTTTATTTCTAAATAACTTATGGTAATGCTACTGTACTTCATTGAGGAAACAAAGCAGGTTAAGCAGGTTTCTTTGCTGCACAGACAAATCAATCGCAAATCTAATTTGTAAGATACCAGACACACTGTGAAGGAAGCTAATGCCATTTTGCTTGACACAAGAAACTTTTTCACTCAAAACCTCTATATAGCAGTAAATAAAGAGAAATATATAAATTATTGTCTCTCATTTTGATCTGAATGGACCCAGCTTGCTCTTCGGCTCTCTCATACACGTGTCTTTCTAGAGAAATCTGACTAGATGACCTCCTGCTCTCTGCTCTAAGCTTCTTAACCACAATGTGGTCTGGGACCAGTGCCACGCTGGTTCATCATCAGACTTTATTGCAGCATGCTACAGAGGAAGAGCAAACAAGCATGCACAAACACACAAAAAAATAATCCCACCATACCACATGTGTGTACAAGCACATTTTACAACAGCACACACTTCCAGAAACATGATGTGAGGGCAGGTTTATGGCTTCCTGATTTCCCAAATGTGTTGATTCACACACACAACAGCACACTGACTCTACACGAACATCTCTGGGCTCATCATCTCCAAGTCATGCATGTTAGAAGTGAAATAAAATATGTTTTACCATCAAACTTCATATAACATCTGTCCACATCAAATGTCTAAGAATTATGATGTTAATGATGCAAATTTAGAGCTTTTATGGACCAGGGAGTCCAGCTGGCAACAGTAGCATGCCAGGAATTTTGCAATGCACCATCAAAAGGTAACATGGCTGTAAACAATACTTCTAAAAATTTGCTTTGCAAATGTTGGAAATGATGCTTTAAACACGGATATACACGGATCACACAGTATCTTTTGATGAAAAACACTGAAGATAAGGCTTTGCTGACAAAAGTCTCCACTGTTTTAGAGACCTTTACATTTCTTTCAGACTTTCAACCACCTCTCACTTCAGTGAAGTTAGTCTTTCTTATTATCTTCTTTTCTACAAAAATAAAGCTATGAAATTCTAGATTTAATGTTTGCATTTTGCAAATAGTAAGAATTTTTACTATTGGTAAGGAAACTACTCTTCTTTATTACTGTCTTTGCATAAACTCTATTTTCTGTGCTACATCATAATATATGTAAGGTATAAGACCCTATGTCTGTGCGTGTGTGTGTGTTTGTGTGTGTTCGCAGCCATACCGTGTGGCTAGTTTATGGTTGATGACTCCACTGTCTGTGATGACTTCACTCAGCCGCAGCTCCAGGTGTACCTTTCCCTACAAAAAACACAAAGACAAATACACACTTTACGCACTTCTTCTAATGACAGTACATACAAAACTCAGGATATTACAGAGTACTTATGATAATATCACCACATAGCCAGGTGCCCAATAACAGGAAAAGTTCAATAAATATTATAGAAGCGATAACTATCTAAAAATGTAAACTGTCAGGTCCAACCACAAGTTTTAAAGAATAAAAAACAAGCCCTTCAAGTTGTCCAAAAATTCAATTTACCAAACCTGTAGATGATTTTTAGTGGGCACTGTGGAGTCCAGCGGCTCACTGCCTCTCTGGTACCACAGATATGTAGTACTATACACATTGTATCATGTATCTTTTGAACTGTACATGTATAGTACATGCAGTACTGTTTATGGCTGGGAATGGATGGATTCATTTTTGTATAAACAAACAACACACCGGCAAACAATAATTCTCCAAAACAAAAATACACACTCAAAACAAATGTGTCACTCTTCCACCAACATTGAATGAATGTCATGCTAAAGTTATTTTCCCTCTGAAGTGATTGGATTAATGGTATAATGACATTGTAGTGGTGCAGCTGTCCAGAAAAGCTCCATTAATTAACAGCATCAGTATGCAAACTCACAGGCGTTGCTCTTTCAGGGCGATTCAAGCACAGGGAACAAACACACACACTTACACATGTGCACACAGGCCAAACAATGTGTCCTCTATTGAAAAGAAAAGAGAGACACTCTATCTTCCTACTTCATTTGATCCATCTCCCTCGCTTTTCTCTCTTTTCTCTCATTCTTTCACACATCCTTCCTCTTCCCGGCTCTTCGGATGAATGTGTCTCTGTTTCAGATCCCTGCTCCGGGGTTACACACACCCATCTGTCTGCAGATGTTACCGTTCACTGTGTCTCCAGCTCTGCGTGTGCAATACTATGTGCTGGGTGTGTGCGTGCATGTGTGTGGGCGAGATTGCTGAATAGTGAATAGTAAAACACAATATATTAATATGTAACTGTAAAATGTTGAACATGTACAATGTGAAAATGCACTCTAAACAGGATCACCAATAACCACTAGAAGCAAAGGTGTAACTATATACAATACAGCTTTATCTGTAGCTAAATAATTACTAAGATTATCCCAAGAATGGAGGGTGCTGCTTTAATTATGGATAAAGTAGCTACTACATCAACTAAATTCCCTTTTAAGAGTTTCCATGGACCGTGCAGACTTTTCTCTGCGTCTTGCACCATCACAAAAACAGCAGTAAACTGAAAATTATTGTTCAGTGATCAACACACTCTGTGTAAGGGAATTAGTTTTCCAGTTTGTAGACATAAATATTAACAAACCTACTATAAACTGAACACAACCTTATTTCAGTAACATCAACAGCATGAAACGTTCGGCACCTTTGACCTTGAGTTTACCTAGAAGTAGCAACCGGTTCTAAGAAAACAACAGTCACACTGTTTAGAAAATAAGACACATGAATATATTACATCGATATCCTTACAAGTTAATTATTATCATACTTAATAAACTGTTAATGATTAAAACGTAGAATGAGGTGCAAACATTCAGTTCGAACAAATTAAAATTATATTTGAACATTTCAGGCAGGACTTTCTTTCTATACCCCACTTACAATGGGAGTGATTTGCTTTAAAATAATAATATAATAATAATAATTTACATGTAACATGTAAATCTTATTATTGTTTTAAACAATATATCAAAACCACAACCAGCCACCTAAATAAACACCTTGCCATCTTTCATGGCCTGCTATTATTCACTCATGACAAGTGAGAGTGTGGAAAATATCAAGATGTTAATAAAAACTATATTTTGAGTCCTTAAACATGTCGCCACAAATGGAACAAATCCGTTTTTAAGTATTTACACAAAGAGCCAGGTCACTTTGACCCTGCAGGATCAACTGTTTCAGGTGCACACATGCTGTGTTTATTTGGGTTTTGCCCCACTTCAAATATTAACATGCCTACAGACATGTATATTGTAGTGTGTATCTATGAATATACTGTATGCAGGGTGCACAGGGTTGATACAAGAGCACTTACAAACCCAGGACATCAATGCTTTACTTTAAAGAATGTATTCTATTAAGATATTTTTCTTTTAACTAAAGACTCAAATGTTAAAGTAGGTTTTGCTGAACAGTGCTTTCTGTGGCCACAAGTGATAATCATGAGATGATAGTAAATGCTACTGTAAAGTGTGGAGTAACTGCATAACAAGTATAGTAAGGTAAGACAGTCAGCAAACTAACCCAGTAATCTCAGCTACACCAAAATATTACCTGAAGTCTGCTAACATTAGCCACTAAAAGCCACATATCAGACTAGAGCACGTAAAGCTGAGTGTGTGTGCAAAGGGTGTGTTTTACTGGTCTTCAATGTCATTTTTATGAAAAGGGTTATGTTGTTTCTTCTTTCAACTTACATACTGTAAATGCTTGTATAAAATCTCGTATTCATGTAAAAGGCCATGAACAAGGTTGGTTGGTAATTACAATCGTTCAGTTCAGTTTAAAGTGCATTGCAATATAGTGTACACTAATTCAACTCAAACTCATTTTATGGAAATGTTAAATTAGCCTTTTCAGTCATTTGTTCTTTGCCCTATTCCTAATTAATGCTAACATTAAAGGCCTATCAATAAAGGGAAGGCTGCAAGACTTTTAATTCCGGAGTAAACATTTGGTTTCACTTATGGCAGCTAAGCTTTGTTAACAGAAAAGGCCAAGTGGAATACCCAGCACAATGTGTTTTTGCAATAACTGGGAACAAGGAAAACAGCAGCCTGTCTGTCCCAAATAAAGGCCTCTCTGGTTCACTTTTATATCTATGAAGAATTCATGGCAGCTTCTTCTCTCAGCATCTGATTCAAAATCTAAGAAAACATTCAAAGGAAGCTTTTGATGTCAACTAACACTTGGCTGATGCCAGTCAGCAGGGAGGATCAATATGTAACACCCACAGGTGTTAGGTGAAGGTGGGAAACAGAAACTAAAGCGAAGATGAAAAAAGGACAAAGGGAGGGTGCTTTGTTGTTAAAATGTGTGATGTGTTTGTGTTTCCTCTCTGTACTGACCTGCACCTCTGAGTCAGCACTGACAGGTTGAAGCTGGAACCAGGTGTCTTTGCTGTGATATTTCTGCAGGTCCTCTTTCTTCACTGCAACTTTGCCTGCACACAGGTTGACACACAACAAAGACAAATTAGACCAAAACACATCTCGCGTTACGCCTCCTAAAAAGCCTACAACCACACATGCTCACATGCCTGTTCACAAACTGTGAATCCAAACACTACTCACTTTTAATGAATGTTGGCACCTGGTGCACCAATACTCACAAAGCGCACTGTCAGTGGCCTAGAAATGACCCCGTTATTTCTGCGCTGAAACTAACAAGCTACACCCACACCCAATTTTTCCACGCTCTCTCACACGCACACACGCACACACACACGTAAACAAGAGCGATGATAGTGTTAAAGATAAATATCACACCATAAGAAAGATTTTTCGGTTTGTGGTTGGTGGTCACAGACACACCCAATAACACAGATTAAAAGCATCCGCCTGCACACAAATACACACACACCTTTTATGTGCTAAAGTACTACTCTGTAAAACGACCTTAAAGGAATCATTTGAACTTTAAGACACCTCTCATGCCATGCAAGGGGTTAGCTAAGCTCAGCATAAAAAAACATGGGTAAGAAGCTAAGATATGCAACTTTTATTTGAATGTTTTATGTTTATCTTTTAATCCAAATAAAAACATTAAAACTTAACTCTTTTAGACATACTAAACAGGCAATACACCTATAACATGTTTATTAGCAATGTTGATGCTAGAAGGTGTGTTTTGTTATATATTATATTTAATGGCAATTCTGTTTGCCTCACAGACATCAGAGTGGCATCAATCTTCACATCCAACTCCTGGCAAGAAAGTGAATGAGCGTATTTTCCAAAATCTTCTTTTAATGCTCCAGCAACTGACAAAAGGCACAAAAAGCAAATAATGCGTGACCCAAATCTCACTATTCATGTAGTAATAAAGACTTTCATGTCTTCACTTGAAGTTAATAACTTGAACTTCTTTTGGTTCAGGAAAAATGGCGCAATTGCGGAATAAAATACTCGCATTTGTTTTTATTACCCAACTTGTGTTTTGACTGCTTGGCCGTTTTAAATGACTTGGGTTATGGTATTTTAAAAACAGTCTAAAGTCCACACATTAGATGCTACAATAATGGAAAAAACAGAACAGTTCATCGTAAGTGCTATTGCAGTTTCATAAAAGTGAAGAGACACCTGACATTCAGCTTGAGCTTCTGTACAATTATGATAAAGCTTTTTCCTCCTTCCAAAACCTTTCCATAATTCAAAAAAATCTTGCATCATATTCAGAGTTGGTTTAGGGTTAGTTCTTAACAGCAGCTGTTAACTCACCGATACTGGAGTCCCTCCTGAAAACATCCCTGTCGAAGATGTAGAAAGAGAGGTGTCTAAAGCTACGTGGGATCTCACAGTAGAAGTCCTCCCCATAGAATGGACTGGAGGTGACAGAAGACACAAAGTAAACTGTGATTAGATACTCGTTCATGTGATAGGGGATGTTTTACCACAAACACGAATGTACACATTTAACTTTTTAAATACAACAAAAAGGTCCTTTATGTTGTGAGAGGAAATCACAGATTCAGTTGCGCCAAAGATTATGCTAAAAGAAAAAATTAAATAAAATTACAAACAAAACCTTTAACATTCACATCTCTGTGAGGTTTGATTACTGCAGTATGCACATCCTAAACATCAATTTTAGTGATATGAAATGAAATCACAAATTTAAATAATAATAATAACTATTTCTTTGCATTTGACAAAAAATACTTTTTTTTCTTAGTTATGACCTACTACGTCCCAAATGCCTTCCTTACCAACTGAGTTACAGCCGCACCAAATTTTCTCACATTATGAGATACAGAAGGAGGTTTATTCTGCATCCTCTGCAATACTTACAGGGCACTGGGCAACACTGTAACAGCAGAGAGTATTGAAACATAATAAAAACATGTATTACGATTTAATTCCTCTTATTAAATTGTCACCACCGGCTATATACTTTCATGCATCTTGCACAAAGATGACTATTATGTTTATCAGTCATTTAGGAAAAAAAGTGCTTATACTTTATATGGATTTACAACTTCTCTTGAATCACATGAAATCTGCTACCGTCTGTTAAGCTACCAGAACAGATACTGTATGTATGTGACGAGTGGCCTGTTGATGCGCCACACTCTATTTCACCTAAATGACAACCATGGAAATCAATGCAATGAGAATCTCTTGAGCCAAAGCCTCGGGGCAGCCAACACTTACTGATATTTTCTGTTTCTCAGTACATATAAAGACAAAGGGATGCATGGAGTGACACTGAGGGCCTCACACATACAGGATCTTTACATAAATGTAATTTAATTTTGTGTGCCAACCCATTTAAAGAATAAATGTAAAAAAATACTCCAGCTTGTGTGTCACGTATAGTACAATAACCATCGCACATTAAGACATATTAAATGTGTTTTGAATAATAAACGGTTTTAGCAGAATTTTGAAAGAAATCTTAAAAGCACTTGAGATCTGGATCTTAGAAAATTAACAATACTTACAAATTAAAGGTTTAACTGCTCAAAACAGGATATCTCCTACTTCACCATACAGCCTACTTTCAATTTGAGATGGAATTTAAAACCCAACATGTCACACGGGAATTTGTTTTTATTATATTTGTGATGTTGCAAATTATATTTATATTTGCAGGTGTTTAGGGAACGGAAAACTTGCTATATACTGTTCATTATTCTTATGAGTAAACAGAGGACAACAACTAAAATAAAGTAAAAGATGAGCAAAACTTATTAACACCATCTCAATGAATAGATTTTTAAATTTAGACCAGTGCCTTGAGTTATAACCCATGATTTGACCTTTAGGGTTGCAGATTTCTGAACATACAGACCAAAATGACAATTGACAAAAGGAGGGAGATGAAAAAAAAGTGAAAGGAGCCCTCAACACACCAAAGTGACTTCTCCACGATCTTGGTCCTAAAGACCTCCTCTTGGTCCAGGTTAACAGTGCAGTAACAGTCCCTCATCTTGTTTGGCCCTGGGTATGGAGGGATATTTTTTGCTTCTCCTGGAGAAAGAAAAAAGAAAGAGGCAGTATTATTTATGAGTTCTGTTGTAAGCAATAACAATGTATTTATTTAGGCACACCGCAATATGTGATTGTTTATTTGTGGACAATAAAAAAACACATGATGTAAGTTCAATATCTTGGCTGAGTTGGCAGGGTCTATCACCCTCTATTACACACTTTCATTATCATTATATCACCACAGCCGACACAGCAGTACAATGATCTAAACTCTCAGAGTGGCTACTTTTACACTGGACTCACAAATATCAACAAATACCAATGCTGCCGGAACTAGTCACCCAAATAACAATGCAACACTGTTTGTGTGTGTGTGTGTGTGTGTGTGTGTGTGTGTGTGTGTGTGTGTGTGTGTGTGTGTGTTGTCAGATCTGTGAATGAAGGATATCTGTGTGGGACATTTCCTGGGGCCTCTTGAAGCCAAATCTGTTCATCAAACATGTGACAGATAGCACTCCTTTCCACAAGAATGTAGACCCAATCAACCGCTGAGACACACAGACACACAAACCACAAAGGTGGTGTTCCAGTCCCACAGGAGCAATTTATTCTCTTTTATGAAACCGTCGATCTATGTTAGTCAGTACTCTGTTACTTATTCTGTTTGTCTTTGCCCTGGGGACCCAGAACACTCTGCAGTCTATAGTTACACATGTGTTAGCCCAACACTGTCAGTGTCTGTGCCAATAATGCTCCATTCTCTGCACAGGAATCTTATGCTGACACTGAGAAGACAAGCTGAGCAAGAGGAAACTACTGTTTTTACTGAGTTCAAATATAGTAAGTAAATTCTTTACAATTAAAGCATGAGTTTGTGGGTGATGGCTGCTTTATGCAAACTAACACTTTCTCTTTAAAACCTAAAATTCCCCAACAGTAGTTCCCCATGTTTGGCTCATAACCAAAGAAATTAGGT
Source organism: Channa argus (assembly GCF_033026475.1). Taxonomy (NCBI): domain Eukaryota; kingdom Metazoa; phylum Chordata; class Actinopteri; order Anabantiformes; family Channidae; genus Channa; species Channa argus. The sequence continues at coordinate 19,452,129 of NC_090198.1, forward strand.
AATGTCTGCTTTTTTCCTCTTAAACTGAGCGACGTTGTTCAGTATTTTACAAGAAAGTAAGCAAGAACAAATACAAGAAAGATACAACTTTTCCCCCTTTGTCCTCCCTTTAATTAACTTTTGACTCCTTATATACAATATATCTAGGAACACAATCCCCACTTTGGGAACTGCTGCTCCAGAAAAGAATTTAATTACCGTGGTAAAATGCTTTTTTATTAGGGTTACTAAAAATAAACCCACAAAACAGTCATAATCTCTTCAGCCAGTTAAAAAAAAACATTTCTCCCACTGCACTAGAATGCTGCCGAAGAAATAAGAAATCTGTTAGCTACGAAAAACGTTTTGCTGTACCCACTGAGGTGTCTTTGACCCTGCATCCAACAAACGAAGGGGGGAAGGGAACAGAGTTGACATTTGACACCAAATAGCCAACTGTAAAACAGCAAAACATATTACCACAGTTTCAGATTCAGTATTATTATTGCAGTATTATACCTGCAGCATTAGACTTTTCAATTCACACTTACTGCAAAGTCAGTTTTATCACTATGGAAAACTGAACATGATCTATCTGGTTTTGTTGTTTTTTTATGTTTAGTTTAATTTCCAAAGAAATTTATTTTATAATATACCCATTTAATGTTTAACAGTTGGTGTTGCAATGGTGCAACAATGAAAACGTAATATATGTCATCACTAGGAGGAGGTGAGTAATCATATTAATCACAAAGCTCTCCCTAACATGCAATTACACAGTTTGGATAAAGCCCTCTGATTTATTTACACTCTGGTAAACTTACTCTGCAGGCAAGAGACCAACCGTATATGTGAAAATCAAAATCAATCCACTCTGCTCCCTCTCCTGCTCTGGTATGCTCTGCTACACCACCTTCTGAACAGCACTTGGTTTTGCTGGATGCCCCAAAAAAACAGCAATAGTTGAAATTTTCTAAGAACAACAGGGTCCAGCTGTTTTACTACTGATGTAAATTAAAACAATCTAGTTGTGGCACATGTTTAAGACGGACAGTTGTAACAGGTAGGATGGAAAACCTCGCACAATCAAACAACAAAATAAGTGTTTATGTACAGTTACCATCACAGAGAGAGGAGTCAAGACAATCAAGCAAAAATCTGGGTACTGGTGCACAATTTTAGTCCCAGAAGACATGAAAAGTTGTTTGAAGTCTGTCGCCAAAATGAAAAACCGAGCAAGAGCAAAGCCAGTGTAGGGTCTCACCTCTTCACAACTGACCGATCACAGTGTGAAGTGGGTGTGAATGTAAGATGACTGTTTCTGTAAATTGTAAAAAAGAAACAGTTGGACACAGACCATCCAGGCTAACATAAGAAAGGTGTGTATGTGTGTGTGTGTGTGCACGAGCCTGCAGTATGTCACTGATAAAGCAAACTGGAAGCTAAAACCATTGTTGGTTTCAATTACAGTTTGTTGACAATATACAAAGCTTTATCACCTCACCTAGACAATGCACTGTTGTTACTAGACAATGTACTGTTGTTACTAGAAATCCTAGAAAATAGATTATTTCAATCTGCAATTAGAGTAACAAATAGATGGTTATTAAGAAGAAACTAGCCAGGATCTCGACGTTTAGTAGGATTAATAATATACACAGGACAAATATAAAATGCTTACACAAATAGATGCCCTCTGTATTTTAACTATTAACTATATCTCAATGAATTCAGATATGCATTATGACGAAACATTAATAACCTTCATTTAGAAAATTTAAGCTGCAAAACAGGGTGTACAGTTTGAATCTGTTGTTAAAAACTATGTGTTTATGTACGAAAGCTGAGCATTGACTTAAGCCTCTCTTACCACTGTCTTTTATCCCTTTACTTGTCCACTGTTATTAGAGCTCTCCCCTGTCTTTGCTTCTCTCTCATTTATTTAGCTCCCTCCTGTAATCCTCCTCATTCACCATGCTCCTGAACTCCTTCCAATCTCTGTTTTCACCCTGCTCTTATTCTTGACCTGTGCAGTCCCTTGATTGGATTGCACCATCCAGGTCATCCTAATAACCACAACATCATGGGATTACCACAGCTTTCTCAGCTCTGCGTCTGTGTGTGTGTCTGTGTGTGTTTAAGGACTCTACTTCCAAAGAAAAGACAAACCTGAGGTTCAAAATCAAAGTTGCTGGAGAGCAAAAATCATGTACAAAAAGGATACACACATCATTTGTATTTACATTTAAGAAATATTATCTTTATAACACATTCTGTATTGTATTTTTTATTTTTCTCCTGAACCAAACCTTTATACTGTAGCTGAAGAAGCAGCCAGAGGTTTCACCTCATCCCAATAATGGAAGAAACTACCATCACCTTCAAACGTCAACAAGTCACATAATATTGATCATTCTGGTGAATTTGGTGCTCTTTTATATCTTATATCTTATACTATAAACTATAGCTGAGCTGATATTAATGGTTTATTTTACCTGCCTGTATTTGTATTATAATGGAATATAACTTTACAGTATTGTTCATCTGGAAAATGTCACACTCAGTACTATGTTGGAGAAGTCACTGAAAATAAATTACCCACACTGATTTTCATTATTATAGTTATAACTCAATAGCAAATTAATATGTTATTATTGTCAGCTGTCAAATGTGCATTTAACAACTCTAAATTCTCTAAATATCTAACAGAATAGTTACTGACCAGAACTGATATTAACCCTCTATCTAACTCCGGATAATATAATCCCAGGTCCTGATAATCACATGGGAACTTAGGTGTTGGATCCACCTGCCATACCCTGCAATGCCAGCATTTAAAAAAACATTTTCACTAGAGGCCTTTATCTAATCTTTTGATTAATCATTAGTCTATGAAAGGTCAAAAATATTTACAATGGCTATTAACTAACAAAGTGATACTGTATAAAATGGTCTTGTGTGGCAATCTGACAAAGCCAAATAGTCAAAAATACAAATATATTATTTTTATAACTATATACAAGTAAAATCAATGAATTTATATAAATAAATTTATTTTTTAATAAATAACCAATTTAACAAATGACTAAGCACTTGAACTTACTTAAAAAAATATGAAATCTGTAGTTTTTCGACAAAATTACGTTCCCTCAAGCCGTTTGTCTGCCTATTTATTATGACCCCTCTGGTGGCTACATAAATAATGACAGGAAGTCTGGTGACAGTGACAAAGTCTGCTTAGCAGTGAGGTCAGGATGGATGGAGGAGTTTGATTGCTGTTTAAATCTCGATATTGACTGTTTTTGCATTTAAACCATAACCTTGTGACAGTACCTTCTTACAGAAACAGGGTGTCATATTGCAGCTTCCTGTTTAGCAAAGAAGGAACTGCTGGACAGTTTTCTTATATTTCTGGAGGAGTTGATAAGCAGTAGAGAGCTTAACATGTTTACCACAACACTGAGGGTGGAGAAGAAGTTTCGCTTTTGCACATTTGTGCATTTATGTTTAGTGGAGACTGAGTCTGTTACAACAGAATGGATAAGCACATCCAGTAACGTGTCATTTAACGCATTAAAGACTTTGATATTAAACCGGAGTTTGTAATCTGTCTACGCCTGGCCTTGACTCTCTCTTAATTTCAAATTATCCAGGTCTGTTTATTGCTCGTTTTCCTCTTTGTCTGAAGTCCATTTTCTGCTTTTGATCTGCACAGTCATAGTTGCTTTCATTTTCCTTTTCAGAATTAGCTTTAACCTAAATCCACTTTCCTCAGTTTCCAGTTGTCTCCCTTTTTTCATCTGTCCATATTTTACTTTTATCATATGGGTGCATTGGGTCTCCTCACAATTCAAAAATAATCAGTAAATAAACAACAACAGCAACAGCAGCTTTCTCTTTTCATCAAGCATCACTGCAGCTGCCCTTGGAGAATATCTTGCTTTAGTATCAAAACACACAGTGGGGAAGACACACTGCTGATGCGTGTGTGTAGTGTGCACGCAAAACACCACGTGGGCGTAATTGCACAGACATATTCATGACAGGAACAGCCCAAAGAGGGTGAAAGTGAACAGGAGCAATTCAAAACATCAAAAATGTTGCGTAGCTTTGTTCTGCTTCCTCATACGTTGACTAGTCCAACTGGGTCACACTTGTGTTAACAGCCCAACAAATCTTCTCCGACAAGAAAACATTTGAGGATACACAAGCGTGAATGCTTTCAGTGGCTTTAAGGAAAGGAGAGGGCAGGGTGGGGGGTTGTTGGTGTTACTGAGAAAAATACAAGCAGTGTAGTCAATCAAGGGTGAGAGAGGAGGCTACAGAGACACAGAGAGAAGTCAGACAGATAGAAAAGTGGAGAGTGGTTTGCTTTGGAGAAAGCTACAACAGGAAATGAGATGAGGAGAAAGGAATTTCAACTGGATCCAAGATGTAGTTTAAAAGCAGCGAACAACCCTGTTGTGTGTGTGTGTGTGTGTGTGTGTGTGTGTGTGTGAGAGAGAGAGAGAGAGAGAGCGAGAGAGAGAAAGAGAGAGAGAGGGGAGAGAGAGAGAGAAACAGAGAGAAGCACCGTGAGAAAGGAAAAAAGGAGTGAAACTTGTAAGAGCGCAATATATTCTCCCACTGTTAATGCTTGGTTCCTTTGATGTCTTGAGGCAGAGTCAGAACAGGAACCGAAAAAAAACACTGTAAGACATTTATGACTCTCAGAAAATGAATAAATATAAAAACACTACACCCACACCCACACCCACACAAACAAACCAACTCTCTGGATATTCACAGCAGTGGCTTTGATTACGCAGTGAAATATTTGAAAAATGTGATTATTATTATCTAATTCTCCCTCATAAAAACCCAATTTAGAATAACTACCTTGGGTTCTATGCGTCTGCCAACCAGTCAAGTTGCAAATTCTATGCCTATCTTTCCAGACTCATATTCTAATCAGTTTATCCATGAGTCTAAGAGGACATTGTGCCAGATGTAATGAAATTCATGCCTGACTTTCCTGAAATACTGTACTGACAAAATTTGGATCGATAGGAAGTCACAGTGGTTTTAAGCCTTAACCTTTTACCACCAAATCCGAACCACTTTACCCTTAAGTACAAGTGGAAATTTTTGCCAAAATTTGAATAACTTCTCTCAGGGTCTTTCTGAGATATCACGTTCATGAGATGGGACAATAAATCCAAAAAAGTAACATCATACAGACAACAGCAGTCATGGACAGTCGTCAAACAGCAAGTCTTTTACAGTTGCCCCTATGATTTTGCACTCATTTGTGTCTTTTGTTCAACACAGCCTATTTGGTTTATGCTCACATACTTCAAACTCAGTCTCAAATAAGCAATTAGCTGCAAGCACATTTTAGCCAAGTTATGGCTACAGTCAGATCCCCAAGTCATTTGACGTCCAGTGACCAATAAAATGTATTTCTACAAACAAATACTAAAAAAGGAACAAATGGCTGTAAAAACACGCTCATGTTTGTAGCTCCAACACACAATCCAAACGTCCTCTCTTTCATTTGAGTGGAGCCAGTAGCACAGCAGAGGTGTCTATGCAGCGCAATCGGTTAGAAAAGATTTTGCAGTTATACAACATTATCTGACACTATCACTAAAAACCTGCTGATTTCTCCTGTATCTTTTAACTATTGCTTTAAAGGCTTTAAATGTCACTTTTTCGCTGCTTTTAAGAAGAAGTCTGGATGTGGTGAGCTTGCATGACAGTTACACAGAATTGAAATTGCTATACAATTGTAGCTAAATCGTAATCTGCTTCTCCAGCGTTAACATATGTTTCTAAAATCAGACTCGGCTTGGCTAAATGCAGCTAAAGGTGCAGTGTTATGAACCACCTTAGAGCTCTGAGGAAAGCACCACCTGTTAAAGCCTGCATTGAATGTTTGTCACAAAAGACAGAGTCTGGTTACTATAAGTAGCCTAAAGGTCAGACAGAAAAACATTCCATCCTGACTGACATAACATATGTCAGATATTCAGCAAAATAAAATCTAATTATACCTCATTGAAGCTACATTGATTTATAAAATGTACAGTACTTAAATCAGAAACATACACGTTTTATTTTTATTAACACAATAATAATCTACAAATTCAATGTAAGTGTCAACATAACTTCTCTTATAAAGCTCACACATTGTTTGTAGTAGCTGCAGCAGCACCACTTTTCAATGTAATCCTTCATGTTGCAAATTGTACACCATGAATAACAACCCTTACAGTGAAACCAGCTGAGCTGTTCTGTGCTGACGTTTCCGCACAACCACAACAGCATGAGGAGACAGAAAGTGGAAAAAAGGGAGTTTACATTTGAAGAGAGGGTGTGCTGCACCAGTCTGTGTGTTCAGTTACTGATCAATCTCACTTTCTGTTTAGTGCGGCATAGAGCTAATGATCACAGATTTGTTAGTCTTGAGTAAACTTGAGTAAAACTAAAACATACAATCATAAACACGCAGAAAGATGTTTGCAGTGAAGGAGAAATCTGGCCTAAAAATCTGCTCACATGTTAGAAGTCAGGGTCAGAAAGCTGGTATTCTCATTCAGGATGTGGGTGTAATCTTTCAAAGTAAGAGGTACCACTAGAGGCTGAATGGAGGGAGCTTCACAGCATTATATGGTCTGATCAGGTCACACATTTGCTTAACTCTCAGTAAATAACATCAGCTCTCCCACTTTTTTTCAATGCTACATGCACATGGAAACTAATGGAGAGATATGATATCACAGGAAAGTGAGTTTAAATTGGGTTTAAGTCCCTCCTATGTGGCAAGCTGAGACTGCTGGTGTTGCCATAGAGCAACAATGTTGCAAAACTTGATGTAATGCGCAGAGTCATTTGCTACAGAACTTTCTGTGGTAATTTTGCTTTTTCACAACAAAGAAACGATATGGCAACTGGTTCTTGACACTTGTTGGACAGTTGAATTTCTCTCTGCCACATGATGCACATTTTTATGCCTGTGTCTATGTAACCAGGTAGAGGTCATAGACAGATCATGTTGATTTCTTCCACAGGGCATTTGAACGACAACCTGAAGGTGCTGTCAAACTCTTTATTTACTCGTGCTGACCATGCAAGTTTGTCCTACAGTGATACTTCCCCACTATTCCCAGTGCTGTGTTCTCATGGAGGCCACATAGCTGAATATAGTAAGGCCTGCCAAGCCTAGACTGAACAGTCAACACACATGTTTACAGCCAACTACTTTGCAGAGAAGCTCTTCTAGGAGTAAATGGAGGACTAGGCATGTAAACGCCTGTACTGTATGTAAACAAGGTTGTTGTAATGAACACAATGAAATCCTTGCCTCATGTCTAACTTGTTCTTCTTAAGTAAAAACAAAAAGCATGAGTTAAATAAGTCCTCTACACAAAGTTCACCTCGTTCTCTCTGTCACTCCACATCTCCTATTCAGTCTGGACAGGAGGAAGTTTGGGAACCTCTGTTTGGCGGGGGAGGGCTCTGTCAATAAAAACAACTTTTCCTTCCCTTGCAAGTTCATACTGGTCTTAGTCATCCAGCCTAAGCTGCCTGGATTCACTCCAATTTCCTGGACCCCCAGCACCTTATCACCTCTATGCAGTATGTAATCTAGTGTTTCTTTGCACTGGCCCTCTCGATGTTGATCGCTATTTCCACACTATTTTCCCTGTATACAATATTACACTATTATTTTTACAACGTTATTAAATAGTAATGATGTGATGCCACACTATAAAGTATATCAAATCTAATAACATATGCTTGTTCACACCAGGCAGTATCTGGCCCATACTGAACTCTGGCAGGATCTTAACCCTTAACTTGGGATTAAACAGCAAAATGTAAATATGCAGAAATAATAATACGACAGTGTGCTTACAAATAGACCAACAACTACAAATGTACTCATTTCATTGTTACTTACAGTACATGTACAGTATGTTCTATGTCATCTAGTGTACACAATCCACTTAATTTAACCTCTGGATTCTGCTTTCCCCTTCTTATTTCTCCATAAGTGTCTTTAAAGCTGCTGTCATTAACATTTTACTGACTAGGTATAATGATAAACAAGTCACTCGTAGCGATAAAACCCACAGAGAACCATCAGATCTAACTAGGGTTTTATCACCATCATAATAATTGTTTTGGTGTCATTGGCTCAAACTGTTTTGGTTCAGTCCCACTGCTCTCATGGTATGCTCATCATTTTATCTGTAATTGCCCAATAGTCACTATCCACCCAGCATCAAAAAGTAAACAGACAAAGTAGTGAAGCGTTGCATGCATGTTTGCACCTCAGCTTGTTTGTCACCGTGCGTGCGCATAATCTAAACAAAACTGGGAACTACTTAGAAAAATATATGGCTCCCTATTCCAGTGTGCAACTCTGCAGGGTACCTTTAAGTTCTGAGGGATTAAGCAGAGCTTTACCTCACAGAACGTGTCACATTCACTTACTGACAGTGTGATTTAAGATATTTAATTAAGGAGTAATTTGCTGCAAACTATATTCTGATGTCTTAATCAAAGCAGATATTTATCCAGATCAAACTATGTTTCTTGCAGTGACAGAGAGGTCGGATGTACATATGTTGTTGTTAATTAGAGCAAAGTCCCGACTCCAGCTGTGCCACCGAGACATCCCATCTCTCTGAGCGCTGACAGACGAAGCACAGCCTGCTTCTGTATGGGAGACACCAGCTCTGTCCCTCGCTCTGTGTTTCACTACATCTGCTCTGTATTAGCTTGTTGCCATGCAGGAAAAAACACAATTCTTTTGTAGTCTATTCCAGCCAATCAGGAAGTGAATTGGGGGTAGTTTCCTGTTTCCTGTGTTCCCCAGACAGTACTGACTCGAGCCCAGTAGCCTTGTTCAGTTTCCAAAATTCATGTGTTCCTCCAGGAAACTGAGAACAGTCATCACCTGGCAAATCATAACAATAAAAGCCACCTCTCGCTTGCCCCCCTCTACTACAAATAAGTGACAGATTTTGAGCTCTGAGTCATCAGCCAACTGCATCCTCATGACAAAGGACAACACTTTGATGAAAACGATCTGATGCAAGGGTTACACAGGCATTACTGTTAGCAGAGGGCCATGGGAATCAGACTGACAGCAAGTATGAATGCTGCTAGGTAACTACACGTAAGCTCGACTGTTACCGAAGAATTAGGACTTAGTGACCTCTGAAACAACAGCATAAATGTTCTCTGGGAATGTCAGTAAATTGTAAATAACAAGTACTGACATATCGATAGAGTTTGCCAGTGGAGGAATGAAACTAAGTACTTACTCAAGTGTTGTTCTTAACACACATTTCACTTCACTTGTAATTTACTTCCACTTCCAGTATTTCCACTTGATGCCACTATATATATTTTTTTACTCTACGACATTTAAATGAATAACTGTTAGCTGTTTGACTTGATGGCTTTAAACCATATGAATAACATCCATCACAGTGCAGGGAACACATCTTCATGTGTGATGTTAAAAATCATGTTTTTTTATATTTTAAAATTATCAATTTGTTGAAGTTTTGGTTTGAAAATCAAGTTTGAACCAAGTTATTCGTATCAAATAATGCTTTAATAGTTTTATATGAAATAATATTTTTAATTTAAGTTACCACCTCAACCAAATACAACATTAAAAGGCTACTTGCACATCAATGTACTAGCAATTATTCAGCAATAATAGACAATACACAAGGACCATTTTCTGCGTTCAGTAATTTTACCTAAGTAATCCTACCTCTATTATAATTGCAACAGAATATTCTACTTAAGTGCAGGGTCTGACTACTTCCTCCAACACTGATGTTTACTGACGTGAGCAGTGAACAGTCCTGTTTCCAGGAACGACATTTGCGATGAACACAGGTCCTTTAGTCATTCAGCTTTTATTCACAGGAACTCAACGCTGCTGGATGACTGAACATTCATTCACAAAGTGCAACAAACTAATGAGGCCTTTGTGATTTAAATATCTCCCTGGAGTTACAGGTCTGAGAATATTATCTCACAAGGCCTGGACTCTTTTGTAAACTCATCTCAGTGTGGTTCTCTCCAGCTGTTTCTCTGCAGCCAATTCTGATGACAGGTAAGGAGCTTAAAACTACAGCCAATCTTACTCTATGAGCTCCAATGAAAAAGGCCACAGGATGTTGCTATCTAATGCGAGCTGGCATAAACACACAGCCCCACAGCTTGTATGTGTGTTTGTTGTCATTTTTCTTTCTCAGCTCATCCCTTCTGTCGCATGTTTGGAGTCAAAACAAACAGCCAGGATGAACTGGGTGCCAGATGTCAGTGAAAACAAAAGGAGACAGTCACAAATGTCCCATATTGACCTGAGATAACAGTTCAAGCACACAGAACTGGTTTAATATTAAAAGATAAAACATAAAAGCATGACTGTTTTCTGAAGCATGACCAACCAATTTATTACTTAAACACAAATTATATAATTCCAGCTTCTCTAAAATATATAAAGAGCCTTTTTAGGACAATATTTCTGACTTAAAAGTAAGATTACAGTGACCTCATTTTTATCCCCTGTAAAGTAATGATATTTCCTACTTTTAATATCTATTGTAATCCATGAGATACATGCATTTATGTACAGTTAGTCACATGTTCCAAAAACAGATCATATCTATTCCCTATCAAGAGAGATTTTTTTTCTAAATTGCATAAAACACTATTCTCTGCACACAACCCTTGATTACAAACTGCCCTCAGCCTCCTCATGGCTCCATTCACAAGACACCATGCACCACATGCCTCCTACAAACCAGGGTACCCACTGGAGACCAGCTATATACCTAAATATAGAAATCTGGGCTACCAATCAATAACTACACAGTCAGGCATAAAGCTGTTCCGAGGGGGAGGACAGAAGGAGAAGGGGGTGCAATAACATGGGTGACTGCACCTAAAAAGAAATAATGGCTAGTTTGATCCAAAGTGTACAGAACACACATCTGGATATGCACAAATCTTTATGTAGCACAGTCTCCTAAATGTCACCCAGCAGCAGCAGCTCTCTAACACACCATTAGGATCCTAATGCCAGCTGCCAAATTCCCACAACGTTCCACAAAGGTTAAGATCTCAGATTTTTTCCCCCCTTTCACATGTGCAGGTTTCCCTGCACTGACAGGGAAACGTGTGGTATGAAAAACCATAACAGGGACAACAAGACAGATCCGAATCAGTCCGGTGTCCAGCCCTCACTGCCTGCCTGCTTGGCCCGTTAATATGGAGCCATCCATTGAGGCGCTCAGACTGGGGGTAGGGATTTTTCCTCTTCTTACCTATTTTTATTTTAACGCTCTGGAAAACCCGGAGACCTTCCTCTTCTACCGCCATGCTGTCACCGTGGCTCCTTCCCTTTTGACGACTAAATAAAGACAATCCAGTGGTCGGTTCTGGTCTCTCCAGCGCACGGATATTCCAGGGCTTTTGCACATCTATGCTCTCCGGACAGCGCACATACCCGGGTCCGACCACTGCCGCTGCTGGCTGGCTGAGAACAAGCGAACAGCTTCGACTTGAGAATCCCGCAGCACCAGCAGCAGCAGCAGAGCCGGTGGAGGTGTGGCTTCACGCAACACCGCCCACGCATGGGTATGGAGGGTGTGCCACACTGTAGTTCTGCCCATTCACTAAACCGGATAAAGACTGAATCTGTGTAACAATCATTTAATAAAACATATTGTACAGAGCCCCTCTGGTGAATTAGGAAAAATCTTGTGGCCAGGAATCACCGAGGCTTGGAACAAGACAGTAGCCTATTACATGGCCCTTTCTTCATAATGCTGGGCCATGCTTTAATTTGTGTTCTACATAGCAGGATGCTTGTTGTTTTACTGTGGTGAAGTGGTAGTTGGATTGTGCACAGATACAAATATTAAAACATATGCAACTTAGCCTACTTATGTCCAGTATAAAAGGTACGCGCAGGATGTATGTAGCTCTGCTGTAGTCGTTTATTTTTTTGTTTTGTATCTCATCTGTGTGTAACTATGGATGGATTTAGAACTCAGGTCAGCAATTTCCAACAAGCATTTGAAGCACATCTGATACATATTAAATACACCGGCTCCTCAACCATCAGCTGCCCAATAGTGTTTTTTTCCCACATAATTCCAAACCAATTATGAATCGGTAAAATACTCTTTCTGCTTTCACTCTTTTTACTTTTGCATTCAATCATCCTTGCACGATTTTACTGCAGATCATTCAGAAACACAGAAGATTTGGATTGTTAATAAAATAAATGCTGTCTATCATCCTATCAAATATAGAACATGATTCATATCCTTCCCATGCCTTAATAAGTCATGAGCACACAATATGCTTTCTGGTTTGCACCTTTTATTAAATTGCAGCCATAACATAGTATCTTGTTCCCATGCCTTAATGGGTCTTGGTCACACAATTTATTTCCTCCCGGATGTCACCGAAGTGGCTCTGTGCATAAAGTATATAACACAAATTACTAATAAAAACTTACTACTACTATAAAAAATCTGAAATGCATAACCATCTCCAAACTTTCTTTGCTGCAATGATGGTAACAAAGTCCATAGAGTGTCTTTCCCTGTCAAATATTTTTGCACTTTAAGTGTTGGGCTCATTACTAAAATATGTAATTTAATGCTTATTACTTGTTTTTCTCTTCAAAATTAATATTATTACCTTAATTATAACTTAATATCAAAAATAGCTTTTTGCATTACTCGTTATATTACCTAAGGGTTAGAGTCTGAAAGACGAACAGAGAGTCAACATCATAGCCTGCTTTCAACGATAAAACACAGTCTTTGTTAGGGTGTCTGCACAAGCTTTCCATTGTTGTGCTGTCTTAACAAGTGTATTGAGAGGTTTGACTCACTCATCATCGGTACATCCAGGAAAAGTCCACAGTCCATCACATGGTGGATACAGAGAAACACACAACCATTTAAACTCATATTCACACTTATGGACAATTTAGAGTCACCAATCAACCTAATATGATAGGCTTCATGTGATGTGTGTTTATTAGATGTGTGGGCTGTAACTGAAATTAATTTGACTCACTTGTGCAATTTGCCACTCCTCTTCTTGTATTTCTTTTGCATTAATCACCTCTCATAGATGATCTTACAACAAGAAAAGGGCTAGACTGAATTATAACAGCTAGCTTAAAATGTTGAATGATTTACATCACTAGTTATCTTATACAGCAAAATGTTGATTACGATTGACCCATGGAGTTTTTGATGGAAAAGTGTGATAAAATGAACAAAGAAAAAACAAAGTCACTCAGTGCCTACTTAAACATGGTGTTAGTGTTGTTTTTCAGACCTAAATTTCACAGGTAAACAAACTATGTCCAGTGTCAACAATACTACCCAATGAGTTATTGCTAAATTTTGAATTTTATTATATTTATTATGCAGCAGCTGTAGCTCAGTTGGAAAGGCAGTCGTCGCACAACACAGGGTAAGCAGTTTGACTTCCCGTCCCTCCTGACGAAGTGCCGAATTTGCATTAGGCAAGACACCGAACCCCATTACAGCATTACAGCCAACAGAAGTTAACAGAAGTAAACTGTTCTTTAGGATGGTCAAAAACAGCAATAGAGTGGAAAAATAAGTGTTTCCTATTTTTATTACCAATCTTGGGCCAAATTTAATTGTACAATGGTCAAGATATTTGCCTGCCTGGCGGGAGGGATATCAGGACGGGATTTAAAATCCATTCAGTTAAAAGCTGCAGGGTCATCATCAGACCACACTTAAGCCTCTTGGGCCAGGCCTCTGAGATCACTATGACCACATTCCTCAAAATAGCCCGACTCTGGTCTGGCTCTGGAACACTTTACAAACCCAGCTGGCAAAGCCCAACCCAGTTGAGACATGGGACTTAAAGAGCAGTTGGACAGTCTTTCTAAAAGGAATAACAGTTAACTGTGGTGCTGCTGCTGCTGGCCAAGGTGCTGGGATTATCTGTGACTTCTTTAGAACAGCTCCAAGTCTAATTGGGTTGTACAGTAGGCCTATGTCACGTCTCTCCTGTTAATATGTTAGACACTAGAAGATTATTTCCATTTTATGCCGGTTTTTCCGCCACTGGCTGAATATGCATAATGTGTCTGTGTGTGCATATCAGTGACACAGATATCAGTATGGTCTGTCTGCATTTGACTATCTCTTCAAAAACTCTGTGGCTATTTTCATAGATAATAACCATGGTATGCTTTAAATAACTTCTCAAAACAAGTTTGACAAAATAACTTGTTGTTAGCAGGGAGAAAACAATAATAATGTAGGTCTTTATGTTGGCCACATCCTGTCAGCTGCAGGCGTGTGCCGCTAGTAGCAAGATTGGGGGAGTGATTTGAGCACTAACTTCATTTAACGTTTATTCAGCCAAACAAGAAAACTGATGATTCTCATCTTGACTATAACTTTGCATGAACCGTTGTAATGGCAGTAAAGTCACTATAGGACTACACTGTAGAAGACAACGGTTTTCACTAATGACATACCAGCCAAAATACTATCTACAAGTAATCTACAAGCAAAATGGAAGGGAGAGAATTTAGCTTTTTTGGTAGCTGCATGCATGGCATCACATAGGGGAATAAAGCTTTAAAGATGTTTATAACAAGCACTTTTTTCACTTCAGTTATGACTACGCCCTGTGGTAAACCACAAGCCTGTGTGTCTAACTGTATGCATGTCTGTGTTAATGGTTTCAAACAGGGACACACAGAATTCTTATCAAATTTTGTCTAATTTTTCTCGAGCAAAAGTATAATGGAACGAAGGTGTTAAAAAACTGCATGTATATGTCTGTATGTGTGACAATACAGAGGTACTGACAGAGACAGGAAGATAAGGCAGATGCTAATTCTAAGCAGATTAGTGAAAGGATACTGTTTTATAACGCACAAGCGAGTCACTAGAGTGGGGTTTGAGGGCGTTGGCATACTTAAAATAACTGTACACTTACAACTAACCCTCCCTTCTGTATGTGTGTTTGCATAGTATAACCACACACTTTAACATTGTACATGTGTGCATGGATATAATAAATGTAAGACAGAGACAGAATATTGAGTTGAACAGATGGCAAAGTTAATCCTGGTATTATGGATAAGAGAAATAGATTCTGTAGATACAGAGCATGAATCAAAGCTTGATTTGCTCTGTGAAAAACATACAAAATGCATTATTTTAAATCTCTGATTCTATAGTTAGCATTATTATATTCGACTCACATAAACAGTAACTCCATGTTGCTCAAGTTTTTTTTATTTTATTTTTTTATTTGATTGGTTAAGCCCCCATGTTCAACATTGCATCAGTAGAAAATACAAACACAAAAAATAGAAACCATGCTCTAGACTAGTATTGTGGTTTCAGCAAAAATAAATGAGCAACACGTGCAGAATTTTTACATTTTTATGTTTTCTTCTCTGGGTTTAAATGATTAAATAAGAAAGCAGGACATATTTTATCTGTTGAATTTATTTAAGATTCAATTAAAAATCTGGAGTCAAGGGTCTACTAGATTTAAGAGAAAACATAATTAGGTGATGAAGGGGCATCATAGCAATGCCAGTTTTTATGAATGATTTCAGCTTAGTCAAAAATAACGACACACTTCATCAGTGCAGCAATCAGACAGCACCACCTTGTGTGCACTGGAATAGACTTAATAACATTAAACCCTGCTACATGAAATGTAGCCGTGCACTCAGATACGATTTTATACGTTTTTGTAATGTTACACTCTTGGGAAAATTTCGCAATAAAATGTCTTTGACTGTTTTTCCAGACGTCTGCTGGAATAGAGGAAATTGAGCAGCACAAAGCAATGCAGTCAGTCATTTTTTTTTATTTTCTTAAAATTGATATCATATTAGCGGCACACTTATTTATGGTTGGTAATTTAAATTGTTCATGCGATGGATGAATTTAGACCTATTAGTTAACCTAATTAGTAATTGCACTTAACAAAATTCTAAATTATTACATGCCCCTGAGAATGTGAGCACTATTAATGCCTTGTGAGTAAGGAATTAATAAATGGTATGATTCTTGGGTTTGTGAGTATAAATGATAGATTTTTATTTTTATTTTTCACTTACTGTAAGTCCAATATATTTTAGCAGTTTGATAGCTACACACCTTGAATACTTCCACTGCTGACTCCAAGGAGCTCAGGGTACACGTGTATTTAAGTTCAGTTAATCATAGCCAACTGGTTTGTTCAGCAAAAAAATGTGATGATACGTAAGGTCGTTTTAATTTTAAAGGCGGTACAGCTCACGTCAAAGGCTGCGTTAACATGTGGAAATGTGGCTTTGTAGGAAAGCTGCACTGCCGCTTTAACCAGCCCTCCTCGTCTGCTGTTCTACAGTTGTTGCTCTCTCTTCCCCATTTCGCTGCTTTGTTTTCATTGTCGCTCTTTTGATCATGGCTGCTCATTCTACCGAAGAACCGTTCCCCTTCCACGGCCTGCTCCCCAAAAAAGAAACCGGCGCCGCATCTTACCTCACTCGGTTCCCCGAGTACGATGGCCGAGGGGTGCTCATCGCTATTCTCGACACCGGCGTGGATCCCGGTGCCCCCGGCATGCAGGTAAATGTCCGACGCCTCACGGTAGTTAGCTACGAGCTATTTGGCGTTAGCTAGCAAAGCTAAGCTAAAGGCCCGGCTCATTTACATGATGTGTCAACTGTCGCCCAGTAGCAGAAGTTAGCTAACGCTAGCTTTAAGGCTTTGCTAATACAACCAACAATTGTGACAATGAAGTTGTAGTTTTTATGACAACTAAATCAGTACATGCCGTCTAGTTGCAAGCATTTATACTTCTGCTAGATGGCGTTTTGTTGCTAGACTAGCTAACATTTTACCAACTTAATAAACTGTATAAATATCTTAACATGTTAGCGTGACAGCTAAACCCACTCTCTTCAGTTTTCTGTAATTTATTCAATCCCTTCGTGTCCTGTCGGAGAATAATATGCTGTCTCACTGTGGGAACTAGGATCGTAATAACTTACAGTTAGCTAAACAACATGTGGTACGGTAATTGCTTTATGAACCGCAGCTAGCTGTAAGCTAACTGCCATGTCACACTGGTCACTTGTTATCAAGTTTACGAACGTTAACGTAAGTTGGCTCCACAGTATTAAATAAGTTAAGAGAAATATGCCATATTTCTAGCTGTGTAGCTATATTAGGTGGCACATCATTGTATTAACGTAAGCCATTCGTCTCCATCTAAGTATTAAAGTGTCATTGTCCGTCTGGAAACTGAGTGTATAAGGGAGCACTGTAGTCGTAAGGAATTGGCTTAAAATTCTGATTCAGAATGACAGACTGTGATTTATTCCTGGCTGGCCACCTATCTTTTGTTTTTGTTTTTTTCCATTAGATCACAACTGAGGGCAAGCCAAAAATCATTGATATCATTGATACAACAGGCAGCGGTGACGTGAACATGACCACAGTGGCAGAACCTAAAGATGGGACAATCACCGGCATCTCTGGTAGAACACTTAAGGTCAGTAGCCCTTTTGATGTTAACATTATTAAAAATTAATACATTTGTTTATTAGCATTGTCCTACTCAAATTTTGTATGTTTCATTTTAATTATAACTATACAAGTTGTTACATCATAAATCATTAGACTGACTATGTATTTTTTAGTATATGTCTTACACTGTATCTCTTTATGTCTTCTAGATCCCATCTACCTGGGTCAATCCATCAGGGAAGTATCGCATTGGAGTTAAAAATGGCTATGAGTTCTTCCCTAAGGCTCTTAAAGAAAGAATCCAGGTGGGATGACATGACATTATTACTATACTAGATCTGTTGTGCTTTTGATTGTGCAATAAAATGGCTAAGACTGATAACCCATATACAAGATTAGATATATATGGCCCAAACCATAAGGTTAAAGACTGTCCTACTCTTTGGAGAATTGCTGTATTAAAGGCTTGCCGGCTTCTGTCATTGTTGTGATGGCACTCTTACTTCTGTGTACTAGAAAGAGCGAAAAGAGAAGCTGTGGGATCCACCACACAGAGCAGCACTTGCTGAGGTTTCTCGCAAGACAGAAGAGTTTGACCTCTCTAACCCAACACCCTCACAGGTCTGACCAACAGCCTTGAGTTCTTCTAATACTCATCAGCATTTGCATGATGTTAGTCATGGCAGTATTCTATTCTAATTTGTTTTCTCCTGGTCTCTCGCATGTGCCTTTTATTGTGCTTCCTCTTGCAGATGGAAAAGTTGCACAGAGAAGAGCTTCAGAGTCAGTCGGATCTGCTGACATCACTAGAAAAGAAGTACAGTGATCCTGGTCCTGTATATGATTGTGTGCTTTGGCATGATGGCATCACTTGGAGGTAGTCACCAGCACTTTTTCTGTCTTTGCATGATGTTTTGGACCTTTATTTGACTTTTAACTAATATCAATATGGATAATAACTATATAATAACTATTTGTTTTTGTGTATTGGTTTTCTTTTTAGGGCTGTAGTGGACACCTCAGAGTGTGGAGAACTGTCCCGGTGTGCTGTACTGTGCTCCTACAGAGAGACACAAGAATATGCCACAATAGGAAATGCCGAGATGCTTAACTTCTCTGTTAATATTTACGATGAAGGAAATACACTCTGCATTGTCACAAGTGGAGGTGATCAGTTTTTCAGTAAATCTGAAATAAAGTCTTGTTATATTCTGATCAGCTAACATCAAATTTTAAATGGAAGTTCATTGTTCAACTAGTGTGACTTGCTTGTTTGTTGATAAAGGGGCTCATGGGACACATGTAGCAAGCATTGCAGCAGGTTATTTCCCAGAAGAACAAGAGCGTAATGGTGTGGCACCTGGTGCACAAATCCTGGCTTTAAAGATAGGAGACACCCGCCTCAGCACTATGGAAACAGGCACAGGACTCATACGCGCGGTATATTCCCTAGAATCTTTGCAGCCTCACACCTAATCTTTCTCTTTATATCTTTGTTTGTGTTTCATTCTTTATTTCTCTGCCCGTTTAAAGATGATTGAAGTAATCAACTATAAGTGTGACCTGGTTAACTATAGCTATGGGGAAGCCACCCACTGGCCCAATTCTGGGTAAGTACTGTGCATGGTAGCAACAAGGTGTGTGATACTGGGGCACAATTTTGTGGTGCTCACTTATTTTTGTCCAATTTATCTTTTAGGAGGATTTGTGAGGTGATCACAGAGGCTGTCCAGAAGCACAATGTGATATTTGTTTCAAGTGCAGGAAACAACGGCCCATGTCTTTCCACAGTCGGCTGCCCTGGGGGAACCACCAGCAGTGTCATAGGTGCACACATTGTTGAATATTGATGAACTGATACTATCCATATGTGTAACAATGGAGATGTCTAAAGTTCATTAGAGAAAAAACAAGCAAAATGTAAAAAATGCCTGATAGGTGTTGTGTATGTAATGTAATATTAATTTTAGCAGTATGTTTATCATAGTAATTAAAGTAGAAATGTGATATAATCTTCAGCCCAACTATGTCTGTACTGATTTTTATACACCACAGGTGTTGGAGCGTATGTAACTCCAGACATGATGGTAGCAGAGTACTCCCTGAGGGAGAAACTGCCTCCCAATCAATACACCTGGTCATCCAGGGGCCCAAGTACAGATGCAGCCCTGGGAGTTAGCATCAGTGCCCCTGGGGGTGCTATTGCATCTGTGCCCAACTGGACTCTTCGTGGAACCCAGCTGATGAACGGCACATCTATGTCCTCCCCAAATGCCTGTGGAGGCATCGCACTAATCCTGTCAGGTGCGTCTATTGTAATGATCTGATACTACATACAATACTGTAAGCACAATACAGTATTTTATTTGTTGGAAATGTGGGTAAAAGTAAATCTAATGCTTCTGCTTGATTTTGTTTCATTAAAGGACTAAAGCAGCATGGGATTCGTCCCTCTGTTCCTGCGGTGAGGAGAGCACTGGAAAACACAGCTCTGAAGGTTGATGACATTGAGGTTTTTGCACAGGGCCATGGAATAATCCAGGTATCCTTACTATAGCTGCTGTAAAGAATACATATCCTTTGCACTTGTAACAATCTATTTTCGTTTTAAGTATTTTCTTGTTTCTTTACACTTTTTTGTGGACCTTCTATTAATATACTTCCTTTTTTCCTCTCAGGTGGACAGGGCATTAGACTACCTCACTCAACATGCTTCTTTACCCACAAGCCAGCTTGGCTTCTCAGTGAGTGTGGGAACACAGAGAGGCATCTACCTCAGGGACCCAACCCAGATTCTTGCACCATCAGATCATGGAGTAGGAATTGAACCCATCTTCCCAGAAAACACAGGTTCTGCTAATAATTATTAGCATGGCCATCCTACTTTGTTTTCCCAACATTTTAGGTTATTGTATTTATGTGTTTCTCATTTTAACACCGTCTAACTTAATGTCTGTCATAGGAAACCCTGAGCGAATCTCCCTGCAGCTACACTTGGCCCTCACATGTGCTGCCCCATGGGTCCAGTGCCCCTCCCATCTAGAACTGATGAACCAGTGTCGTCATTTTAATGTCCGCATTGATCCATTGGGACTGAGAGAGGGCGTGCACTACACAGAGGTAGGCTTAAGATTGAGGCTATTTCCAGATGTCTGGACTTCACTGCACATACAGACTTTCTGACGTCAAAGGGTGTGAATCTCAGGACTGTTTAAATCACTAATTATTTTAGTTTATATGTAATCTCAAGCCAACTTTTGCACACTTTTTTCCTTTTGAGGAATATATGGAAGTTCTGTTGCTGTAGTTTAATGATAATGTTATCGCAAATGTTTTTGTTTGTTAATTTAGTTGTTTCTTTTAGGTGTGTGGGTATGACACAGCAGCCCCTAACTGTGGTCCACTGTTCAGAGTTCCAGTCACAGTTATTATCCCTTCCAAGTAAGTTCACACATTAGATTATTTTTGTTCGCAAGCAGGTTCACTGGTTGTGAGTGTCTAACGTCTCATTCTGCGTCATCTGACAGAGTGACAGATAGTCGTAATCAAGAGGTGAGTTTCAAAGACGTCCATTTCAGGCCTGGCCAGGTCAGACGCCACTTCATCGCTGTTCCTCAGGGAGCCACGTGGGCAGGTGAGTGTCTCTATGTGTGATAATACAGCTGTATGGCATTTTTTATTCTTTAAATATTTTTCTACTTGTCTCTTCCTGTACTTTCTGGGTCCACATCTTATTTTTTCATCATCTATAATCTCACCCCTCCTTGCTGTTCAGCTTTTTATTTCTCTGTTTTTTACTCGCAGAGATCACACTGACCTCTCATTCGGGAGATGTGTCCTCCAAGTTTGTTCTCCATGCAGTGCACCTGGTCAAACAGAGAGCATACAGAGCTAACGAATTTTACAAGTTCTCTTCACTATTAGAAAGAGGATCACTAACTGAAGCTTTTCCTGTGCTGGTACGTATATTAAATGGTTAATATTGTATAGTGGCTTTACAAGCAATTTAATGGATTTTGGGTTAAAATAACATACAGGAATTGCTTTATTTAAAATATACAAGGTATTTAAAAAAATTAGGCTCAAATATTCTCTACGAGGCGGCTGTAGCTCAGTTGGTAAAGGCAGTCGTCCACGGACCTCAGGGTGAGTGGTTCGATCCCTGGCCCCGGCTATATGTCGGAAGACACTGAACCCCTAACAGCCCATTCCTCCCCAATTTCTACCGGACTAGGACTTGGGGAGGGTTGCGTCAGGGAGGGCATTTGGTGGGGAAAAAAAACTGCCAAATCAACATGCGGACAATGATCCGCTGTGGCGACCCTGAACTCATGTGATAAGCCGATAGGACAAAAAAAAAAAGGCTGATGTATTCTCTACACTAATATCTCAGGGATTATTGTCCATTTGACTTCCCCATTAGTTATGTCGCACTTTGCTGTGGAAAAATGTTTTTTGTCATTTAACTTTATTAACCTTATGCAGTCGGAACCATTCTTTTTTTTTTTTTTTTTAAATTTCAGGCAAAGTACATGCTGCTCAAACAACATTTCATTGACCATTTTGTTTGGGTCACTTAATATGACTGTTAAGTTTGCCGATTTTGTTGAAGGAGACTTGAAGTTTTACAGTGTGATATTTTTACATTGATATGAGATTTCTATGTAAGACAATCTCCTACAAATGAAGCAGAACAGTCAACTTATGTTTGTGTAGTTAAGAGGCTGCAGGTGAATTTGACGTGAAACAGAAGCAAACGTATAAGAATGAATCAATGGTGGACTAATTTCTTCATGTTTATTTGTCTCCTTTCCAGTCGGGTAGGGTAGTAGAGTTGTGCATTGCACGCTGGTGGGCGAGCCTGGGTGATGTTACAGTGGACTACAGCATCTCATTCCATGGACTCAACATTTCTCCTTCTCCCCTGCACATAGTAAGCAGAATACAGACACTAGAGAGTAAGCTATAGCCAGACAGGATCAGTTCTTTGTTTGTAACTCAGATTTGTCTCCGTTCAGCATGCTTCAGAGGGGGTTTCAAGGTTTGATGTGTTGTCACCTCTGAGGTATGAGGAGGTGTCCCCTACTATCACCCTCAAGTCCTGGATTCAGCCTCTCAGGTAAGAAAACACACAGTTGGTTGTTTGATAAAAGTGCAGTTCATTGTGTGATGCCTGTTGTTGTTGCTGTTGTTGTAGACCTGTAAATTCAAAGATAAAAGCCCTGGGAGTGAGGGATGTCCTCCCTAATAATAGACAACTCTATGAGATTATCCTGACCTACAGCTTTCACCAGGTACTGCCAGCACAACACATGAGGAAAAAAGAGGCATTTTTTTTTCTCTCTACCTGTTTTTATGTAAAACATTCTTTTGTTCTGTCCTCAGCCTAAAAGTGGAGAGGTTACCCCCAGCTGTCCAATGCTGTGTGAACTGTTGTATGAGTCTGAGTTTGACAGTCAGCTCTGGATGCTATTTGATCAGAATAAGAGACTTCTGGGCTCAGGGGACGCTTACCCACACCAGGTACTCTAGGCTCAGCAACAGAAAAACTTTTGTATTTAAAGGAA
Organism: Channa argus; assembly: GCF_033026475.1. Taxonomy (NCBI): domain Eukaryota; kingdom Metazoa; phylum Chordata; class Actinopteri; order Anabantiformes; family Channidae; genus Channa; species Channa argus. The sequence goes on from NC_090198.1 coordinate 19,475,245, forward strand.
TAGTTTGGGTCTTTTAAGCTGGTTTCTATAAAAACTTGAGTGATATTTATGCATATGGAAAATGCTCTTGGTCGTTACAAGTCTTCCTGCTTTCCACTGTGTCTGTAAACGTTTCCACTGGGAATGCAACTACACTAGGAAATAAGGGCAGTGGTTGTCCATCTAAAAAAAAATGCACTTTAACGCTTATCTACGACTCATGAAACTTGAGCAGTTGCACTTTGATACATTCAGAAATAATGTACCAAAGTTTTTGCATTTTTAAGACCTTTTTAAGAAGTTTTTCTGTTTCTGTCTGCATCAATATAGGATGAAGCACCCATGTATTAACCCGTTTTCATGGATTAAAAAAGCATTTTGCAAATTATTGGAAACAAAAATGCACGACCAATCTTTCTTTGTTACCATTATATGCACCCAGCTGAAATAAACAAGAAACTGAGAAGCAAAAAAAAGATCAACAGCCTTCTTCATATGCATAAAAAATGTTTATTTTTTTTTATTTAAGAACAGATTTAAAAGATCCTTAATTATTCCTTTACAATAATTCCACCAGAAGTTGATTTGACAGTAAAATTGTTTGACTAATTCACAGTAGGCTCTGTATATCTAAATACCTCATTTGGACTTTTCTAGTATTCCCTGAAGCTAGAAAAGGGGGACTACACTCTGCGTCTGCAGGTTCGCCACGAGCAGTCTAGTGAGCTGGAGCGCCTTAAGGACTTACCATTTGTAGTTTCTCATCGTCTGTCTACCACAATCAGTCTGGATGTTTACGAGACGCATCGAGCTGCCCTCATGGCCAAGAAGAAGGCAAATTCTGTCACCTTGTACCCAGGTGCCAGGCAGCCTTTCTATGTCACAGCTCTGCCAGATGACAAGTAAGTCAAACTGGGGGGCATTGTATATTTCGTTGGCGGAAATCACAATTATCCATTACAAAATGGTATTGAGGGAAAAGCTGCTGGGACAGTCCATCTAACTGGATTTATTTAAAGATATTTTTAACGTTACTCTGTAATCAATAATATCCCTTTGAGGCACAATTACTCCACTCTAGGGGAATTGTGAAATAATTACTGGACAAATAACAAGAAATTTGCTTAGCCAATAATTTCTTCTCCAATAAAATATTTCTCTATATCAGCAATAAACTAAAAATATGTCTTTATTCTCTCTGTCTTTGTCCCTTCTTTGTTTTTTCAGGGTACCTAAGGGGGCAAGTCCAGGGTGTTATCTTTCAGGCTCTCTTGTTGTCCCTAAGAGCGAGTATGGCAAGAAAGCAGTAAGTGGATCTGTTTTATTTATTTTTTCGCTTTACTCTAGAGCAGTGGTCAGTACTTCTATTCAGAACTCACATGGTAAAAATAAAGCAGTATTACTAATTGACTTGGTTAATGATGTAAAATCTAAAATTAAGTTATTAAATATGTGAAATACTTGTTCCTAAAGATCAGATTTGAAGACCAGTGGTTGAGAGCTTTTTTCCTTTTAAAAATCCTGTGATGTGTGTCTGGCATCACTCTGATATACTTTACCAGTCTGGTCTGTTGATTCCTAAATTGGTTGCTGGTCCTTTAATGCCTGCCATTTTTATTTCTTCTTAGTCATTTGATTTTGTGCATATTTTTTAAAAAAGCCATATAATGTCATCAACACTGTATTCAATCATTGACTAACTAATTTTAATGTTAAGTCAGCCGTTACGTGCACCATGTTTTCACTGCTTCACCCAAAAAAAGGTAGGATAATACTGGGCGAAGAGGAAGCAAATTATATATTTTTTTTTTATTACTGTATAACTGTGTTTGTTGATATCCTAGGCAAATCACACAAAAGAAGATCATTGTTACCTGTAACTTGGACACCATTTGTGCCAAAGAGGTGCTTTCGCCAAAAAACACAAAAAAAACAAACAAAAAAAACCCCCTAAATATCTTTAAAAGTCAACAAATGTGAAACATTTGCATACATTATCAAATGTTCAATTTCCAGTGCTTCTTTTTGCTTCTTTCTGGGTTGCTCTTCTTTATTTTTAATGAGCTGTTTTATCACATGCATGAATTTTTTTCAGTTTGTGTTTTGGTTGCTGAACCTGCTTTAAACTCAGTGGGTCCAATGCAAAGTTAACTTGAGGGACTATTTACAAATCACCTAGTATTTCTTCCATCATCTATTGCTGAGGACCTATGTATTTCTTGAGCATTACACGCATATACATTTTACTAATCTTAAATGTTCAATATGAACTGTCAGACTTTTAGTTTTAATTATACAGAGTTGAAGTATGTAGGAAAAACAGGATAATTAAACGTGTTTCATGTAAACACAAGTTAGAAGTCTCAGCTTGTCAGCAGCAAGATTTAAACTGCTTTTTACCACTGTTTTATATGTTTATGCTAAATGGGTAGATTTCTAGACTCTTGAGGAAAAAAGATTAATTGAAGAAAGCCAGAATCCTTTTTGGTGTCTTTGTGTTGTCTCTTCCTTACTGTGTGTTATTCTGACCACCAGGGGCAGGCCTCTGCAAAACGGCAAGGAAAGTTTAAAAAGGTACTGGATGAGCTAAAAACACTGTACAACAGAGCATCCACTGCTCTCATTTAAAAGTGGCTTATTCGTTACCTTGAGATGGGATTTATTACATCTGCATTAATCGTGTCAAAACATGTCAGTATTGCTGTATTGAAATTTGCAACAATATCCCATTGTAGGTATGTTTTTTTTTTTTTAAAGAAAAAATTAATTTTTTTCTGGTGGTCAGTAAAATAAATAAAATATATTTAAACATCAATATTAATTGATAATGAGCACTACTTTAAACTTGTATAACTGGTATTGAAAAGAGTCTTCACAGATTTAAAGAGACAAACTCAGGAGCAGTTTGACATTGGTAGGAAGAGGGTGAGAATTTAGTTACAGAGGTCATGGATTTTGTATGTCAGCTGCTGGTTTTTAACTAAACTGGTGAATATTTTTTATTTATTTATTTTTTACAGGATATTGTTCCAGTCTTCTACCATTTAATTCCTGCTGCCAACAAAACCAAGAACGGAGCGAAGGAGAAGGACAAGGAAGTAGACAAGGAAAAAGATGTTAGGGAGGAGTTTGCAGAAGCCATGAGGGACTTAAAGATTCAGTGGATGACAAAGTGTGCCCTGTTTCTCATCAGTATATATTCAGCGACATATTTCTTATATTTTCTTATTTCTTTCTTTCAACAATCTTTCCTATTTTCTCTTTGCTGTTAAGGTTGGACTCCAGCTCCATTTATGACGAACTGGTGGAAAACTTCCCTGATTACCTTCCACTCCACGTGCAAAGGCTGCACCAGCTGGACTCAGAAAAGGTAAAGGGATTCAACTAGAGCAACACTGAATAATTTGAAAGCAAAACTGCAACTGTTTCTGCTCTTGGTCATCTTGCCTTCTCCTTTTTTGTGTTAAGGAGCGTGGAAAACGTCTCAAAGAGGTCGTATCCGCAGCTGATATCGTCATTTCCCACATTGACCAGACGGCCTTGGCAGTTTACCTCACAATGAAGAATGACCCTCGGCCTGATGCAGCTTCTATCAAGATGTATGTCATGCTGACGAATATACTCTTAATGTGTAAAACAAACGTTAGGATCCTTCATTAAGGCGTAGTCATTAGTAAAGAAGCAGGCAGAACTGGAGAAAATGCTGGGGAGTCAACCAGGTCCTGAAACATCTCACCTTGTGAAGAGTTCATAAAAAATTTTGGAAACCCTGATCATCTAAACATCTGTGTTTCAGTGACATGGAGAAGCAGAAGTCATCTCTGGTGGATGCTCTGTGTAGGAAGGGCTGCGCTTTGGCTGACCAGCTCCTGCTTCCCCCTGCACCACACGAGGGGGCCGGCGCTGTTGCCACAGGACAGGAAGTACTAGAGGAGTTTGGGGAGCTGGTGGCCAGCAGTTCTGATGACAATGTGGCTAAAGCCCTGATGGATATGTTTTGGGAGGTGCAGAAGTGGGCAGAACTGACGGAGTCCAAGGTGAGCAAGAAAAAAAGAAGTAGTATGCTGTGAATGTAACTAAATGAATACATTTTGCATTTTTACATATTTTACTATGTCTTAGTAGTTTTTCCTGCGCTGCTGAGGTACTCGCACCCAAACCCACTAGTTCCTACTGGAAATACAAACCTTTTTAAAATACGTAATATTGTTTAATCATAGTAAAATATTGAATGTTGAGTTAGTTATTCTCTGTTGCACTGTATAATTGCTCAACACCAAAAATGTGTTTGTACTATTTCCATAAACTATTTTGAATTATTCCAATAAATAGTCATATTAGGGCTGTCAAGCAATTTAAAAATGTAATCAGCATGCAATGAATCGCATGAATTAAATCCCAGTGTGAATGTTTGCTGTGAAAATATAAAAAATATTTCAGTTCAAATGAATTTTGGCAGATGAGTGAATCAGTTAATGAATAATTGATTCATGAGGTCTCCATGTTGATTTGGCAAAAAGGCGTGCCCCTCCTAACACAATCTTCCACAATTTTGGGGAATTTTGTCTTGGAATTAGATGTGTGCTGGTTGGGCAGTTTGGGGTTTTAGTTTCTTAACCAGGGACACTTGGACAAAGGCCCAGGGGTAGTTGGTGACCACAGTCACTATGGTCGATGGGCAGCCACTCTAATTAGCCAATGTTGCCCCCTCACCACATAAAATGTTTACTGTGTAACTTTAATGATTAATTATTCATAGGTTAAAGTGTTATTTTCACAACTCTATATTTATGTCTGTTTCACTGCTCAGGTTTTAATGTTTTCCTATAAACATGCTCTGGTGAACAAGATGTATGGTCGAGCATTAAAATATGCCTCAAAGATGGTCGAGGAGAAGCCCTGCAAAGAGAACATGAAGAACTGCATCCAGGTATAAGAGTAGTAAAATAATGATATTTACTGCTTACTCCTTCTACACTTAGAATAGTAAATAACAACACATTTTTTTGTATTGGACAAATGGCAGCTTTTCATTGGAATTATTTTCTGTCTTGTTCTCCAGCTTATGAGACATCTCCAGTGGACACACTGCACCACCTTCAGTGAGAACTGGCTCCCTGTTATGTACCCCGCAGACTACACACCCTTCTAGGACACACACATGCATGAGCAGCATGGCCAAACATGGCCCATTACATGATCCCTCAGGGTCACATGGTCTATGGATCTGACCAACCAGCTGCCTCCTGAATTTCTTTAGCTTTTCAGAGTTTGATGTAGGTGAACACCAAAATGAAGTATAACACTGAGCGTAAATATGCACTTGACACCTTAACAGGCAAGAGATCATGTTCATGCTTTAGTGAGGCTATTAAAACCAGGCCTAGTCTTTAAATCAAATTTTAAACATCAGAGCACATCAGAATAGAGGCCAGTGATATCGTAATTGGGTGTTATCATTTATTTTGGTGTCATCTATTTATTTGGAGGCTTTCATATCCACCCACACTCCTCAGCTGTCCAGAGTCTTCATATCATATAAATGATCTCATTGTCCTGTGTCAGTACTGTAAAAGGGCCACTGTGGACTCCAATCGATGCAAGTCAAACCTAACTGTAACACCATCTCTTGAATAAACTACAGGATGATGCTCCAGTGGATAAGCAGGAGAGACCTTGCACAATGTTTGTACATACGGAGGCATGTAGCCTGCCTGTGGGATGTTTGGGAAGAGCTTAATCTTATTTTATAATTTTTTTTAAAAATTGTTGTATACAGGCCAGAAAGGTTTAGAGTTGATGTTTAATTTTGTCTGTCTGTGTAGGCACAGACTCAATTTGGTAGTCTCAGTACACAGTGTAACAGTGTTGAGGTGCCTTTCTACACGTACCTTACTTTTTCTGATTGGGTTAAAGAAGTGTGACAGTTCTGACTATAGGAGGCTACAGTATCAGTAGTGTCAGTCAGAACTCATCCGCAGTCGCTTCACCCATCAGCCTCTGGTGTCTAATGTGGTTCCAAAGCTCCTGTTAGCAGTGTGACGTGTCCATGCACTGAATGCCGGCCGTCAGTGACAGTGGTCAGGTAATAGGAAGACAAAAACACACTTAACCTGGCTTCTCCTTACCTGCAGAGGTGTTGGCCACCCACTTCACACAGCACTCACCTGAGCAACACATTTGACGACCATCTAACAAACCTCACTAACACAACAGATGCAGTTGTGTGCAGCAGTACGATGTTCTGATCAGATTTCACTGTAAAATGTTCACATAGTATTAGCATTCAAAATGCTGCGTTTGTAAACTGTCATAAAATAATGTACATACACATAACACAAAAATATTAAGATGCAATAGGTATATAATACAAATATTCTAATTGATGTATTTTGCATATATGCATGTCTTCTAGGATGTAAGGAAAAATTGTTTTATTTGGACGCAGATTTTGGTTTTTAATCCGAAACAAGATTTTGACAATATCCGCTGGTGTTTGTGAATGACTTCATGTGTACTTGTTAGCATATTTTGTGTACATCAACAGACCTGATGCCACAGCCAATAAGAGGAGGGGTTAGGCATGTTTTATTTTTTCCTTTCTATGCGTTATTTACTTTAAAGGACTATGCCAGTAGTCAAGTATGTTTGATCTGAATTACAAATAACATTTACATCACTTATAGTGCATATTTTGGATGTTTTTGTGTTTTTGCACATGCTTAAGTCATATATTGCTCTTTTTTATTTTTAAATTTAAAATGAACTGTTAATCATTAAATTTGATGAAGTTCAGTTCCAAGCTTTACAGCATGGATCTAAAATTGGTCAGCAAAAATTTTAGGCAAAATTATGTGTTTGTGTGTGAGAGAGTGAGTGAAAATTAAGACTTGCAGAACCACTGGTACAGTCCTTTAAAATATGTCCCCTGATTCATGTGGAGATGTGGCTGTTATTTTTTAGTTTTTGTTTTTTTTCCCACAGTGCTGATGCTAAAGAGGATGTTGCCACAGTTCAAAAGAACATATAAAAAATTTGTTTTCGTGATTCTCAACCTTTTTATAAATCTGTGAACCAAAAACTAGGATTCCCTTTAACAATGTGTATTATGATCAGTTTAACCAAATAATGATTTATGTTTTTCCCCCTGGTGATTTGTATGAAAGTTGTATCAAGTAAACATAAAATGGGACTTAACAATTTAGAATGACGATGTAATTCATTTAATGGTTGGTGTAATCTTTCTCTGACCTTGTTTTTATGTCCTCTCACAATGGAAGGTCAGGCAAAGAATATAAAAGCAGCTGCTTTCAAGCAGCAAGCATTTTATCCTCACAGAAGTAAATAATCTGTCCTTATATACTGTACACATGGAACCAGTGTCGCAACTCACATTTACAGAGAACAGCCTGTGTTTTTGTTTTTAACTGTATTTGTATAGGAGTTTACAGGAGTCTTTTTTTTTTTTTTTTTTTTTTTGGAGCTATTCATCTTTACATATGTCCTCCTGCTTGTTTTATCTCTTCTTTCCTTGTTTGGGTTCTGACAGATGCTTTGTTCAGGGTTTATTTTCCCACAGTATGAATTGCCAATGACCGTCGCTCCGTAAATGGCCTTAACTTTCACAGGACTGTGCCGTCCATTTCTGGCACCAGACTTCTCATTTGTTGCTCTCACTCTGCTGGTGTCAGGAAAGACTTCAGAAATGCTTCTTCTGGATGTTAAGGGTTTATATTTATAATTATAAAATCTAGTAAATGCCAATATTTTACAGGATGTTATGAGATAAGGTTGTATGCTTTTAGTATTATTTTATACACATTCTTCCTTGATATGTGGGAAAGACCAGAGCTACTGTTACATTATTTTGTGGTCACATGAAATTAAGTCACAAACAAGAAAACTGACACTGAATAAAAATGATTTGGAAGAATCTGGTTGATCCCCCACTAGTCACTTGTGTCATTTCCAGTTGTGGTGTGGACTGATGTCCTCGGCGATTGGCAACCTCTCTTATATGATCATCTGTATTGTTGTTCTGCAATGTTGATTATGCACAGCAATCAAGTAGTTTCACTCTTTTCCTTACTTTCATTTTTGGAGAGATTCGTATTTGTACAGAAATGAAGTACAACTTTTTCGAGTTTTAATTACACATTTTAGAATTTTAAAAAAGCTATAACCAACATTTAATATCTTAAAATTATGAGTAAAAACACTCAGCTAAAGTAAACTATTTTAATTTTTTAATCTGTTGATTATGTTTTCATCAACTTAATTCTCAAAACGTATTTCAAACTTAATTTTCCTCCCACTGTCATATAACTAAGGATCCAATCATCTCATCTGAGAGGCATTTTTTATAAAACCAAGTATTTGTGTTAAAACAATAACTGAAACAATAACAACAAAAGATTTGTCAAAAGATGATGCTTATTATTTTCCTTCTAAATAATTTGTTTCAGTGGTACACCGAAAACATTTAAGCAAGATTATGACAATTTACTGAAACTGAAACAAAATTCTAAAATGATGTGTGAATGAAGGCCAACATCCAGGAGCTCGGTGCCCAGACAAAGCCGAGACAGCCGTGGTTGTTTAATGAATAACAATCACTTGGTGCAGTGGCTGTTTATAAAGGGTGGGTGTTGTTGAAAAGGGTTTTTTGATTTTATTTTACACAAAAATGTGTGTTTGGAAATGTAGTCTAACCATTGCTGTTCTCTGCTTCCATTTGTCCTCCAAAAAACAACATCTGTTACATGCTAAGTAAAACCAAATTTTAAATCCAAACAGAAAAAAGAACAAAATCAGACTGCAAAACAAATCTTAATAATCTTAATAATAATAAGATAATCAAAATAAATAATCTTAATTAAAAAATCTAACAAACTTAATATGTAGGAAATGTAATAACATTGGACTTGTGAAAACAGGTTTGGGTTTTGCATGGCATGTTCCGTAAGTCAAAGGGTCATGTATGTAAATAGATGTTTTTCTGCTGATAGAAATAAAAGAGAACAACTTATACTGTTTGTAAAATTTACAATTACAATAATGTCATTTAGCAGACATCCAGAGCAACTCACAAGTGAGTAGCAGACACTATATAAAACTTTGGGGTTAAGGATCTTGACCAGGGACAGTTCGACATCACATCAACCATTCTCTGAAGGCACAAATACTAGAAAGTTAGATTTTAAAAAAGCAGAGACAACAACTAAACAACAACTCATTCTGTGCAGGCCTTAACACCATTTGGGCTGTGGGCACTCATCAATACGATTTATAGCCTAAAATATTGGCATATTTTTGTATTTACAATAACTTAGTTATACAGATTGATGCTGAACCTCCACTGTGCTGTCAGATTAGTGTCGGGGAAAATGAGTGACAGCTTTTCACTAATCACTTTTTCTAACTAAATATCTTTTTCTATCTAAGTAGTGATTTCAAAAGCATATAATTGATAGGTAACCAATCCATGTCCATCTATGCCTCTTCTATTTCTCACTCTCTGCACGTTGCCTGGAATATCTTCATGTCTCCATCTTCAAACAGTAAACTTGTATAAAAGGCGTTTTTGAAGTTCTCAGTAAAAGCCAGATCAGATTCAAGCCTGACCTTGTTGGCCCATATTACAGTTGTTCCTGGTTTGCAGAAATGCTTCATGGTGGCCAGGAGCTCGTCTAAGAAGTCGTGATGGTACACCACATCAGCTGCCAGCACGTAGTCGTAGTGGTAGACTGATGAAGGGTACGTGCTCTCCATGTCAAAGCTCCAGGACAGAGCTTTCACCTTGGGAATGTCCTTGCAACTCTCCCTGGTGTTCCTCATCACGTTGGCTCGGAGGTTACTGAGCACCTCTGGTAGGTCTGTGGCTGTGACTGAAGCTCCTGAGTAGGAAGAAACATGATGTGTCAGCAACAGTAGTCAACCACATAATCCCAAGTTTGTACAGTGGTGATGCTGCTGTGAGCATGGGTACTGCTTCTGTACTACTTCTTCTTTTGTGGGGAAAACATCAAAGAACATCCAGTGCTACCATTTTGAGTGGAGGAAAAACACGATTGATTATTTGTAGCACAAAAATAAATAAATAACATTTTTTAAAAAATTCAGTGCTCCATCCTTAGTAATCTAACATGCTTTTTTCTTTTCTGCCACTGGGTGTTGCACCAGGTTGTAAATACTGTTGTATGGTCAGACCAACTCCAGTTCTTTGCATTTGTCTGCTCTGATGCTCAAAATAGTAAAATTAATAAGTATAATGTATGCAATTAAAAAATAGTAGGCATATACTGTAGCTGAGCACAGAGTCACACCCTTTAACCAATGGCAGTGGAAATTATTATTTTGTGTGCACCACTCACTGTTTGTCTATGCCACCTTAAAGAAACCTTTATGATTCAACATCAGGATTTTTTTTTTTAAATTGTTGATTGTAATATTGGATTGATGATGTTTTGAACATTTTGTGTGCATTTGTGTGTGTGTGATTTTGTATGCACAACAGTGTGAGGTGTGTTTGTGCACCAGTGGTTAATTACACACAATATGCAGCAGCACAAATGTGCTACACTTGCAGTAAACATTCACCATTATTGTAAAAGGTCATGACACTTTGTAGACAGTTATTCTTCATAGACAGAGCTGAGGTTTTGCAGAACAACACTGTACCGTGTCCCTGTCTACAACTTAACTACTTCATGATGTTGATAGTAGTTAAGCGAAGGACAGATTAAAGTTTATTATTTGGGTAGTAATAATTTGAAGATTACACAGGTTCATAAATATTGGAATAATTATATGTTTTTTTTAGGATTTGGCCTCCATACAGCACCACAGTGAACTTAAAATTAAAAAGACTTTCAGCTTTAAATCAAAGTTTTGATAAAAGTGTGACACTAACCATTCAGCAATTACAGCCTTTTTTTGTACACACACCCCAATAAAAACCAATGACAAGGTTGATGCTTTGGATCATGATATGTTCCTTTCATTCTCCATACTTCCCATCTTTAGTCATCTTAAGAGTAAAGAACCCTAGTGCAGAATTGGGCAAGCACCTCCTTGTTAAATCCTCCGTATTCTTTTTTCATAAAGCCATGTCTTGAATGTTTGACATTTACAGGTATTCTTCCTGAAGAATGTGATTTACTTACTAAATGTTGTGAAAGGGTTCTCCTTCACCGTGGACAGAATTCTTTATTATTCACTTTAGTTGTCCTCTGTGGTTTTCAAGTCTTTGTTGTTGCTGAGCTGGACAGTTTATTTCTTTTTTTAAATGTATCGGCAACTCTCAGTTTTTTTGGTGTTTCTCTAGTGGGTGCACTTTGTTTTTTCAGGCTAACTTCCTGCACTTGCATAGAAGAGTTTCTTTAAACAGATACCAAAGGAAAGTCTAACACTCCCGCACCACCCGCAGGCTTTTTTTCTGATCGGTAAGTTAAATAATAACAACAAAAAAGGCCAAATCCGGCCAGACAGCAACTTAGTAGCCATTTGTTTGATTATTCATGAGCAACCAAAAATATGTGAGTTCATTGTGGTGGTGTATTGAGGCAAAATGGCAAAAAAAATATCATTGTTCCAATATTTATCAAGCCAACTGTGTTATAATAAATTTGATGATTGCAAAATTACAGTCCAGGTCTTGTACTGTATATTTGTGAACAAATGCTACAATGCTACCAGTTTATTACAACTGGTGTTTACAGTCCAGTGTGAACATAAGTTTACTAGATAATACGCTGTAAACATCTGTTAAACTTATACATTAGTACTTGTTGCAGCTGGTCTAAAGGTTCCCATGAAAGATCAGCAACATATATTATAAGTAAGTAAATGTGTAATAAATAGTACAATGTTTGATTCTGCATAGTTTTCGTGCAGTTTGTGTGTCATGATGATCACTACTCACCCAGCAAACTGGCCACAATGGTTACCAGTCCTGTTCCTGCTCCCAGCTCCAGCACCTCCTTCCCCTGCAGGTTCACCTTCTCTCTGTTGTTGTCCAGGTAGCAGCACAGAGCCAATGCCTGCACGATAAAGAAAACTCGCAGAAATAAACAACACAAGTTAAGATGCTAGGATAAATGAGGTGTGTAGCATTTTGTCATTAAAATAAAACGTTTTAGATTTTAAAAAAAAACTCACCGCTGGCCACATGACTGCTCCATAGAAGTCTATGCATTCATAAATGACAATGTCCTGGCCTACATAATGGTAGATTTCTTTACCAATGCCGCTAAAGATGGTATGAGCCCAGGATGGCAGAGCTGTCTGCTTTACAAGGGCCGGTCCTTTGGAGAGAAATAGATCAAATTGTAAACAGACACTCAGAGTCATAACCAATAACCTGTAGCTGTATAACTTGTTATTCTAAAATGTGCCATTTGGCATCATGAATCCCTAAACTTCTGATACTTGACATATTTTATTACAAATACAGTGAATGATGTACATTTTGAATGCATACATTCATTTGAGTATTTCCACCTCTTACAACACTGAATTATTGACATGTTGGCAGATCTAAGAAAACACAAGCATTTTAACAGATCCTGTATATGACTCACCTGTAATGTTTTTATCACTGGCTGTGTTGCTACAACTTGAATCATTGTCCACTTCTCCTTTATCAATTTCATCCTCTTTACAGTCATCATCTGTGATAACCACTGTTCCCTTCGTCTCTTCCTTTTTATCACACGCTGGCTCATTTTGCTCTTTGTTTTCTCCTCTTTCAGGCTCTAAAGTAAGAGATTCCTCTGGTTCATCATTATCATTTTCTTTTCCTCGTCCGACGTAGTGAAGGTCATCTTCGTGTTTTTCCTCTACAAGCTTTTCTTTTTTTTCCTCATTTTTAACCTCCTCCTTTTGCTCCTTCATCATATCTTTAATTTCCAGCCCCACATCACATCCTTTCTCTTCTTCTCTGCACGTGGCCATGAAGATCTTTATGACTCCATCATCAGAGAGCAAATTTGTATGGAACACCTTTTTAAAGTTCTCAGTAAAAGCCAGATCAGACTCAAACCTGACCTTGTTGGCCCAGATTATAGTTGTTCTTGGTTTGCAGAAGTGCTTCATGGTGGCCAGGAGCTCGTCTAAGAAGTCGTGATGGTACACCACATCACTTGCCAGAACATAGTCGTAGTGGTAGATGGATGAAGGGTAGGTGCTCTCCAGGTCAAAGCTCCAGGGCAGAGCTGCCACCTGAGGTGTGTGTCGGCTATGCCCCCTGGTGTTCCTGCCTAGGTTCACTCTCAGGTGGTTCAGGGCTTCTGGAAGGTCTGTGGCTGTCACCCATGCACCTGAGGACAGTGAGGAAACAAAAAGTTTGCTGATAAAACCTCACAGGCTAATGAGTCAACAGGACCGACATCAGCCAACATTGGAAGAGTTGCTCCATGTTATTTAGTCACTTTTCTGTCAGCTTTAGCATCTTTGTGGTGTTTTTTTCATTGTTCTGTGGTTGCTATGCATCTGACATTCCAGCTTAACAAACTATGCTAACAGCTACCTCAAATACACCCCTGACCTCTTGGGCCCCCGGGCCAGTGTCTGGTGTAATCCATCCATGCAGGTATGTGACTCCTAAAAAAGGTTCATGGTGTTCTCCTCTTACACACCTAGGAGCACTGCTACAACAGACACAAGGCCTGTTCCTGCTCCAATCTCCAGAACTGCTTTGTCCATAAGACTCAGCTGTTCTTGATGAGTGTCGAGGTAGAGAGAAAGAGCCAAAGCCTGAGGGTAATTAAGATCATTTATAATATTATAATGAGTAATAATATCCAACATTGTGACATATAAACATTTACAAACAAAAAGAATAATTGTGCTATGGATACAATACTGTGGGCTGCAACTTGAGTCTGTATTTGTTTACTTTATTACCTTATAGACCTCACAATAACCATTAACAGCTTATTTAGCTGTGTGCAATTGGATTTTCTGATAACTCCCAAACTTTAACCCATTACTAGAGAAATGCTAAAAATCAGCTTGATCTCAATGATTCCCAGTCAACTTGTGAGACATTCTAATTCCTGATTCAGGAATAGTCTAGATTATCTCGTAACTACAATGAATTGAAATGTCCTTTTGCACATGAAGGACAGACCAAGGAAACAAAAACGATTTTCAACTCAAGCACAACTCCGTGTCTTTTAAACTAGTCACACAACTTTCACTGGGTGATAAATTGAGATGAAGATTATTCTGCTGACATGTGGCATCTGTTGCCCTTAGGATTTTATTCATAGAACTTGTAATTCTGACTTTGATGACAGTATGTATGTCCATGCAAGACCATGGACGATGAGAACAAGCAAAATTATCAAATGTTCTTTAAAGATTTAGTAAAATGAAAGTTTTACTGCATTTTCCATTTTGCACTTTACTTAGTTTTCATAGAACTGTTCTGAGGATCATCTGGGGTTCTGGGATCAAAATGAGCTACTACTGATGATGTTTGCATGTTTGATCAGTAATTAGAAACATCATTCAATATACAAATAATGAAAAAGTAGAATGGAATCTTATGGAAACGTATGAATATAATCCTAGATTTCAAAAACAAAGATGCTTACCCCTGGCCATGTCATGCCTGCATAGGTATCAAAAGCCCCTTCAATGATAATCCTTTGCCCAGCATAATAGTACAGCTCTTTATCTGTTTTGGAGAAGAAACATGGAGCCCAGTCTGAGCTTTGTTGCTTCTGGACAGTTGATTTCTCAGTTTGCAAATCATCTAAAAGTTGAAAAGGTCAGATTAATCAGTGTGTGATGTGATAGTCACATGTAACAGTAGTTAATATTAATATTTTTTCTTGTCTTTACCATTTTTGATCCCATCCTTCTCCTCCTCCTCCTCCTCTTGTTCCTCTTCTTCTTCTTCACTTCTATATTTAGTTTCCTCCACAACATTTGTGGACAAACTTTCCATTAAATGCTTTATGCAGCTGGACAAATTGATAATACCAGTTAGAATGCATTAGAGATTGAGCTTAATTTAACTTTTTAAAAATGTTACTTAAAACAGAGACATTTCTATAACATTTGAATAAAATATGTATAATCTTTGGCATTTGTCCTACCTGCTGGCGCTTTATTTTGCAGTGAAAGATTTCAGGAGCAATGTGACTGTATCTGGAGACCCCTGACTGCGAGGTTATAGAGACACAGCATCCTGCTGGACACACCCATCATCATCACAAGGGCATGAGGATATTTTTAGAGCTGTGCACATGGGAAATAAACAGAGGCAAGATAGAAGAGCAGAGCGCACATTGATACAAGCACTCATCCACACACACACACACACACACACACACACACACAGAATAACAACAAAGATGAGTAGAGTAAGTGAACTAAAAGGAGAGAGAGAATGACAGGAATGATATTAACAGGCATGAATCTTTGCTTCCACTGTTGCTTATGGACTTCTCTGCTGTTGCCTTCCAGAAGCCTTCACATCTGTATCCTCACACTGGATTTAACTTGAATGGATATAACATGAAGATATACTAAACCTCTAGAACTGGCTTTTGTAATGACTTTCAGCTGCATTTAACAAATAAGGAACTTTGATTTGGTTTGAGCAGGGTTTTAAAACTGCCCACATACTAAATGTTACAGAGGTGATATATCAGTTTTAATTGGTAAACTATAAACAGTCACAGAGTTGCATAAGGGGATAGGCCCTCCTGAAAACCAAGTCAATAAATTATGTGTGATAGACCTGAAAGCATCATACTTCATAAAGGCTTAATATACATAATAAAAAACAAATGCAATACTCATTAATTAGACAATGACTGAAGATGAGAACCTGTCACATCAGGCCAAGAGTCTATTTAAAAATTCAGTCCATGTTGTTGCCTTTTCCTGTAATGGCCTCAATTGCTTCAGCAGAGATGGGAGGTAACAGGATCAGACTGGCATGCAGCCCAGATGAATCCACCCATGCAAGACCATCCAGAACCTGAGTGCTCAAGGATGAGGGGTGAGGTCACTGTTACGCTGTGGCGCTGGTGTGGAGGAGCCTTATTTGGACAAAAGATAAGTTTTAAAGCTTGATGATAGGCAGCAATACAGGTACACTAGCTCGGTCTCTCTGTGCATTGTTAAATGTAAAATGGAAGAACAACTTCCTGCTTATTTCAAATGAAGTATTAAAAGAATGGATATTATAACTGCTGTAAAGGAAGTTTTATTACCCCAATCACCGTTTCCAGAAACCATCATGTAATGAAACCATCACAGCCAAAAAATTGGAGCCTGCCCCTCTGCTTGTAATCAATTTGTGTCTTTCTTAAGCAATAGAATTAGAGTCCAGAGCCACCATTTAACTAAAGGTCATTCACCACATTGTCACCCTTCAGCCTTTTGTATGTGTTGCAGTGCACTTTGTAGACCATGGTTTAATAATAATGTTTTTGTACTGCCCAAAACACTGACACAACTCTCATCCAAGTAACTCTCCATCCATCCTTCCATCTGAAACCTATCCCAGCTGTCATTGGGCAAAAGGTGGGGAACAAGTTTTGTCACAGGGTTGACATATAGAGACTTATAACTATTCAGGCTCAAACTCTCATATTACCGGCTGATGCTTGTAATCTTCTACTGGTAAATAAAAATTGACCATAGTTTAGCTTTTGATTTGGTTGATCTTAAAAAATACAATAGCCTCAGGGATATTGCCTTAGACCTGTTTGGATCTAAGTTTTAAAGCAGGACTTAGTTGTTGTTGTTGGTGCTTCTATATCTTTGGCCCCTTGGAATCGAGGTTCCCCAAGGCTTCATACTTGGCCTTCTTTTGTTTTCATTACTTATATGCTTCCAGTAGGTCACATCATTGACAAAAATTTATTGTCATCTTCTTCTTCTTTCTCATTCTATTTATTATTTTTATTAATGCTATTTCTAAACTATCGAATGCATATTTTAGGGCATTTTTGTTTTGTTTTTTCAAATTTTTTAAATTTGCTGGTATGTTGTTATATTTTCTTGTCTCTTTCTTGTCTCTTTCCACATACTGTTAATCACTGTTGTTAAAATCAAAAGACTTTTAAAAGAATGATAAACGCATCCAATATCTTTGCAAGGCTGAAAACTTTTTTTACAATCATACTTGGTGTCTCACTCCATCCAGTTTAGAAAAACATAGCCTTATGCCAGCTCTTCACAACTTCTCTGCCTCTGCAGCCAAACATGTCATCACACGGGCAAAAAGACAGGGAATGAGAGTACAGAAAACGACCCTGTAAATGTTTGAATATTTTGGAATCATAAATTAGATATCAAGTTTAATAGGTCACATTAAAAACAGGTGTCTCTAACCTAGTCTTTCCAAGATAATTAGGATTACTGGTGACTTTCCAAAACATTAAGAATCTATGTGCAAATCATCTGTGTTCATATTACTTAGGGATATTTACAACTGCAAATGTGAAAACCATCTAAGTTAGAAAAAAGCATCTAAGTTTTACTTTTATGTACACCAAAACAAACCTTACCATTTGAATTAATTTCAGTGGGTAACAATTAAAAATTGCAATATAACAGTACGAACACAACATTGACATATTGTCACCTTTAAAGCTGATGGAAAGTCTTTATTAATACATGCAGCAGGTACATAATGTAGTAAGTACAATATTTACCCCCCATTGCTCTGTTTTTGGTCTCCACCAGTTTGGGAGGTAAACATTTGGCACTTTACCTGCCTCCAGCTACAAATATCACATCTATCTGTTGTTTGGTGCTAACAAGGACATTTTGCGCTTTTCAGTTTAAAACCATGATATGTGGGAGGTGGGAGTGAATACAACAGTAAAGTGTCTGTATGGATAGCTAAATAAGTAGCTGAACTGAATGACTGTATTGTTTCCCCAAATATATATATATATATAAAAGTTGTATGTGTAATTGTGTCCAATTTGAGACATTTTTATATGTGCTGGTCAGGCTCAACTTTACATTGTTAGACCTGGCTAAAGTTTCAGCAGCTCTGACGTGGCTTTTGTTACCATGAGCAGATTTAAAGTGAAGGGGCTTGTTTTTAAAGAGCCATGGATAATCTGTATTAAGCTTCTCCAGTTCTTGATAAAACTGGAACTTTGATGAAACCTATCAAAAACCTAATCACATTGTCTAAGTGAAGTGACATGGCGATAGACCTCATATGGAAACTCCACAAGCTCTTAAAAAAGCAATTCGGAAAATCCAGTCCCCTTGGCTCACGTCACATCACAAGATGAAAACATCTCAATCGGTCCAAGTGCCTCTAGCACCCAATTGTGTTGCTGATAGATGAAGAACAAGAAGTGATTGTTGACTGATGTGATCTCCAAAATAGCATTTGGGACATTATTCTCTTCATTTGTCATGGTCGGGTTGAAAGCCTTATCTAAAACAACCACATGAAGAGTCCTTGAGTGTCTCCAAACACAGTAAATTGCCAGTTCATTAAAGTATTAAATGCCACTGACAGATTTAATCTATTGGAGGCTGTGGTGGTGTTAAATTGTATTGTGTTATAATGATATGTTTCTAGTAAACACAAAAGTATAGACAACATCTTAATATTAAGAGATGCTGGTGAATCATAAGTTCACAGTGTAGAGGAGACAGTAAGACATTTGAGACCCATGAACACTATGGATCTACACACTTGACATCTTTTAAATAAGATATTCTAAGCAAGACAATCTACCTAATTCAGCAGTCCCAGACACAGAGACACAAGAATAAAAAAAGGTTTGTGTGTTCTAAGTTCAGGCAGCAGCCCCTGCTCAGTCCTCAATCCTTGGTCCTCTTGACCTTCCTCCAGGCTCGGTATAGTTTGATACTCATACTTGGAAGGTCATACAGCTCTTCCAGGTGGAAACGTTGTTGAAAGCGATCCACAAAGCTGTTCTCTGGGTCCAGACGGAAGCGCATAGCCCAAAAGATCTGTGTGTTTTCCTGGCACAAATGGTCAAAAGTGTCCATCAGTTCAACCAAGTAAGGGTGGGCGTAAACGACGTCAGCTGCCAGGACATAGTCAAAACAATGTGTGGCTCGTGGGAAATGCTGCTCCACCTCCTGACCCCAGATGAGCTCTGTAACCTGAAAACATACATGATATAAGGTTTATTTATACATCATGAAACTTTCAGGTGAAATTTCAGAAAGCACTTAAATAACCTTTACAGGTGAACGTAATTTGACCTTCTCTAAGCCTTTGAATGCAGATGTCCGACTGTTTAATGTTTCAGTACTTATTGCATAGCATGCTGTTCTTTAACAAGGCAATTAAGCGCAAAAATCCCAACGTGATTCATGGATCGTGTCTGATCCATGAAAGGATCACTAAATGTGACCCTGCTCAAATGTTCAGACATTGACATTTTTTGACACTGTTGTTAGCTTTTGTTTCAAAAACATTTTTAGAAGAAGAAATTACCATTGCACGCTTCTTCTTAAATGCCCCACTTTCATGATATCATTTCACTGTAGCATGAACTTTTTACATTTTTTATTTATTTCAAGTGAAAGTCGAATATCGCTAAAAGAAATATAAAACCAAAAAACCTACAAGAGGAATGTACTTGCAACGTCCCTTGGTGTTGCGCATGACATTGTACTCGAGATTCCCCAACACTTCCGGGAGGTCAGTGGAGGTCACCTTAGCACCTGGTGACACAAACCAGAATAGAGTCTGAAAATCAAACCATGTACCAAATCTGATAACTTTATTGTTTTCATCCTTACCTAACAGGCTGGAGACAATAGTGACGAGCCCAGTTCCAGCTCCAAGTTCAATAACATTTTTGTCTGTCAGGTTGTATCTGTCTTGGTTTGTCTCGAGAAAATGACACAACACAATAGCCTGTTGGAGGACACAAGATTTTAATTTCCTGACAGGGATGCACTTGTCATTGTAATACTAGTTAATTCCTGATGCACATGACTTTGTGACTACCGAGGGCCAGAGAACAGCTCCATAGAGGTCTGTGGACTCTTTGATACGGATCTCCAGATCAGAAAAGATGTATCCCTCCCAGGTCTCAGGGCTAATGGCAGAGGGGTGAAAACGCCGAGCCATTATGGCTTTGGCTAGCTCTGCATCTACGGGAGACAAATGATTTTAGAAACAATTATTAATTTAAAATGTTTGTAGTGTTTTCCAAACACTAGAAATATCCCGTTCAGTCTTCTACCATGTGGGTATTAACAGTTCATTAGGAGTTCTGCAGCAACAACAGCACATGTAACTCCTGCCTTCTTACTAGTAATTTACAGAAGTTGCAGTCTAAAATACCAGTGCATCCAATTACGTGACATGGCAGTGGAAAATTCCACAGAATAAATTATGCAGACAGACATTATGCAGACATACATTAACACTGTACAAAGGGGAACAATGGTCCCAAAAAAAATACAATAGCTCTTATGGAAATTTCTGTAATACATGATTATCAAAAGTAATTTTAAAAGCCAAACCAAAAATATACATCACTAAGCAGAAATATAAGGCTGAGGGACCACTGTACATATTTTGTAGGCTTTTCTTTTTTGTACACATGTGAACATCATTAAAGTGACATTGAAATACTCCAACAGATGAGTAATCTGTTTTTCTTTTAGATCACATTACTGGATTTAAGTTTTCTTCACTGTCCTATAAATGAATCACATTTAGTCTCATAATGCTCCTCTGATCCGGTTCTGTTTGTTTGTAATGCTATGCCAGTGTGTTGGACTCCAGGTATGTGTCAGTGCAAAAAGCTACATCTGACACACAACTTTAGTTATGTAACAGTGGTTTAGAGAAAAGGTCAGGGAAGTCCCCTGACCTTTTCTCTCACAAAGAGACAGTTAGGTGAGGTTGGAGGGTTTTTAGTTTAAAGCTTTTGTGTGTATAAATAACTATTTGTAATCAACAAGCAGTTGTTTGCAAAAATTAATCAACACCATGCATCTTTCAGGCTCTGACACTAGAATAATGCTTGGCTGTGTTTTGGCATTTCCAGTAACCTTAGAGATGCGTACATACACCTTATGAAATGTTAGCTTGCTGAGAACAGCCACACTGGCAGCACGTAACAAGCAAGTAAAACCACTTAGACAACAAATAAAAATCTCCTGTTTCCTGTTGTGTATCACTGCAAATTCTTGCCTTCGGGTTTGGTGTTTGAATCCTCAGTAGTCTTGGACGATGGAGTCTCCATATCTGAAGGCATCCAAGCAGCAAGGCAAGAACGCCCAAAACAGAAAACCTGTAGCAGCCAAATGCTGCTGATTAGCCTGTGATCCCAGTCGAATGTTTTGGATTTCAGTCAATCTGGATGAAGATCTTTAGTCTGGTAGCTGTTGCCTCTTATAGTTTTAGGTTACACACAAATATGTGTTTTCCCAACTACTTGTCTAACATTTCTTGCTCTGTTTGCATGCTTAAACCACTCTCTAATGCACTAAAGCTGACTGACAGTGACAGGTGCCCTGCCAGGCTTGTGAACTGGGGGAGCAGAAATAAGAGGGGTAATGTTTTAAATTTAGACAGACAGAAAGAAAAGAACATACCTTATTTAATTTAAATAAGACCACACTGCATGTGTTAGTGCTTGGTTAGCAGTTTATGCAGGCCTAGAAAGGTACTGACATAAAGAAAGGATTTGTGGTCCAAAAACATCACCACAAATAATGACAAGTGACATTATTGTAGACACTTTGACAAAAAACAATTTATACAAAATATTTTCATTCCTAACACGCATTTATTTTTAGACAGTAAACAACATATAGAATACAGAAAACGGTCAATTCGTGGTACATCTACACATTTTCTTTATAAAGACCAAATATAAAATCATTATTTGGGAGAGTTTGACCATTTCTGAGTTCATTATTACAATGGACAATCAATATGGAGGTCATTTATGTTGAATTCAGGGTTTTGTTTTTCCGTCACAACTTCTTCCCCTTTCTCTGTCCTTTAATAACCCCTCTTTTGCTTTTTGCTTTGCAGCCTCGTCCACTGCTTTGGAACACAGATCGGGCTGTAACCATAGCAACTTTTACACCACCATCGCTGTCCTCACCAGAGCTGCTGCCACTGCTATTCCTAACCCTCTGAGGTTCAAACTTAGTAGTCGGAGGAACAGCCTTTAGTGGGAGTGACTCTTTGCTGGTGCTGCTGACATCTTGGACGTTTGTAACAGGATATTCAACAACTACCTGTGACCCTAGAAACCCTCCTTCTGCCACAGATTGCTCCTCTTCTTCTCTTCCTCTAATAAGACTCTTGTTTGCTGCCGTCCCTTTCTTAGATTTGGATGGAGAATGCATTTCCTCCTCGCTGTCCTCCTCGTCCTCATCTCCTTCCTCTCTTTCCTTTCTCTTTAAGCAGGTGACGGCTCGGCGGAGACGCTGGCTGCGAATCGTCTGCTTTTCCTGTTGCTCCAAACGGTAGAATGAGTCGATTCGCAGCTGAGTCTAAAAAAGAAGAAAAAACATTTAGTGATAATATGTTTATGTCCCTGTAAGATGTGGTCAGGTACAGCTTCATACTAACATGCTGCAAATACATCCCTATGTATGGATTAAAAATTGTTATACAAGACAAATAACTATTAATAGATGTTATTATGTTGTTTTCATACAGAGTGCTTCTATGTCTACATTTTACATCTGTACTACACATTCTTTTGCAGAAGTTGGACATTAAACCATGTATGAGTTTTTTATATTTAAATATTTAATTTGTAAATTGATTTGCAGCTTTCACAAATTTTTTGAAAGAAATTTCAACTGTTCGTTTTCTATTTCAACTATCCCAGTGTTTATCCATTACTTTCAGCTGTTAATCATTTAGCTATTGCTTTTAGTTATATTCTGCAGCATGACAACAGGTTTATTTCCACTAGTACCTTTTTTTCCCAGTCAGTGAAGGAAATTGTGGTTTGCATTTCCACAGCTAGTCCATCACTCTGGGAAGATTAAGCAACCCCCATGTGCAGCTGTTTTTTACAAAAATGTCGAGGGTTGGAAATGCCAACTCTAAACATACAGCACCACACAATCCATCACAGCTGAGCTTCAGTAACAAGGAATAACTTGGAACATATTCTACAGATGTTCTGCCAAGTGATTTAAAGCTCTGCACCTACAGAAGGACATTGCAGATGTTTTAAAAGCAAAGTGTGGTCACACCAAATCTATTCTTTCTTTAATAGCCCTTTTTTAATTTTAGGTAATCAGTTGAGATTTTTACATACCCTGTGGCAACTGCATATATGGGCATCAAGTACCTCTGGTAGGAAATCACTAGCTGAGAACTAGATACCTGCTGGGAGTTGAGCTGCTTAATCACAGGCTGAAGAGTCTCCTCTGTCTTCTGACTGCTCCAGCCAAAACGACTCAGGCAGAAGGTGGCACATCGATCAAGGAAGAATTCATACATTCATGACCACACACAAACACACATGCACTCGCACAAACAGAAAGGATATTCTTTGATCATGTCGAGCTGCGGGCGTCCCCAGCTGAAGGAGCTGTCTGAATGCTCCACGGCAGGATGCAAGTAAGCCTGAGCTACTAAAGGGTTGGGGAACCCAGATGGCAGTTTTAGGCTCCTTAGTTTCTTCTTAACCTTTGTGTCCCGAGGATCACCTGCTAGATTCCTTTTTTCCTGAGCCTCTTCCCACCATTTACTAGAGAACAAGAACAATAACCAGCCTTTATTAGGTAAATGGTTTAATCCCAAATCACATAAAATGTGTCAAATCTGAGAGAGGAGACTGCTGAAAGCAATGATGTTAATATGAGTGTAGAGTAAAAAATGTGGGAACCGCAATCTGTGTGAGTCAGTGTGAGTGTCCTATTACTAAAGAAACTACGAACTTCATTCAGAAATTCAGATTTTAACCATTTTATGTGCTGACAGGTGGTTACTTCATGATGATCCATCAGCACTTTATACCACTTTCAGCATTATATTTTGATAAAAAACAAACAAACAAAAAAAACCCCACACATCATAAACCAATAGGGGATCCTAATGTTGTAACTGTAACCACTAAAGTGGAGGCAATGAAGAAATTTTCAGGTGCAAAAAGGTGTAAAGGTTTTTAAAAGAGGAAAAGTGTGTCTACCATTTAGTGAGAAATTTGTGGCCATGAGAATAAGTTAAAGACAACTGTTTGTGATGAATTCAACTATTTATCTCCACTTTCATAAAGACCAATGTATTTCTCAATTTCTTCAAAGTTGAATAGTTGGAAACGTATAGATGGGATTTAAAAGTTGAATACAAGTAATAAAAGTAGAGAATTTTGTGAATTGGTTGAACTGAATTAAATTTCTAACTCAAAGTATGAACGAGTAGTTAAAGCTAAGATATAGTTGTTAAAGTTCTGTCGTTCATTTTAATCATAAAAACATTCTTGCAAAAGGATAAATCATGAAGGAAAATAGTAAGTAGGCCTGCTCATGTCCTCATCAAACTGAATCTAGTGTGAGCGATTGTTAACAACCACAAGCTGAAATCTACACATGTAGTCAGAAAAATTAAATATACAATTGTCTGACTAAAAAAGTCCAAAACAAACACAAGCACGCAAGCCTGCACGCACACACCTGAACTGTGTCAATGGCTCCAACCCAGACCCTGGGAATTCGTTCAGTATCTCCATGCCAGTCACATATCCAACCCCTGGCACACCCTCTGTGTAGTCACTTCCAAGCAGATACGCTAGATTTATTAATTTAGTCCTGTCCAGACCTAAGAATGGGAGAGCGACAGGACAGATCATACAAAGGAAAAATAATAAAGCTAAGTCAGTGAGGAAAACCTTTGTGCACTGACAGCCCATCAGTCACCACCAACAAAAACCTCTGTCTTTGACATGTGCAGTATTAGCCTCACATCAGTACATCACATCAGCCTCCTGATGTATTATGATGTGATGTGTTATCTTAGCTATATACCCCACCCCACCCTTTGTAATATAACTCCAACTGACCAACTACTTGATTAAAACTAAATATGAAGCTCTGCAGCAAAAAAACCTTAGTAGAGCCGGTGAACATCGCTTATGTAAAAAAAAACAAAAACAAAAAAAAAGCACACAGATGATGGCAACCACTGACCCAGCTGATTCTGCAGGTCACAGTACTGGTAGTGTTCAACATATTTGTTCTGGCTGAAGAAGTTCTTGTACACGTGACGGCCTCCAAACAGCCACACATCCGAGTCATCTGTGATGGTTCCGTTTGTCTGGTCAGCGCGGTCGAGGGCTGCACACTCAGCCTCAGCCTCCATTGGAGCCACAAGGTATGGCACGCCGAACAGCCGCAGCAGCTCCTGTTTTCAAACAAGAAACAGTCACTTACTCTGATAAACAAGTAAAGAATTGTGGATTTTACCTGCACTCTATTTAAAATTATAAAAGCTTTTAAAATATGTTTTTGATTATAAATTCCAATAATAAAAAAAGTCAATAAACAACACTATTTCCAAGGTTTCAGTTGTGTCACCTGCCAATCACAGGGTCAGCAGTTCAATCCCTAGCTTTGCCAAATTGCTACATAAAATAAGAAATATAAATAAAATTAAAATAAAAAGTTTGCTTATTTTTCAGGCATTGAGGATTACATCCATGTTTCTGTTGTCAACTGAGACATTCCTTTGCTTTTAACAGATCATTATCAAATTCCTTGTGAGGACTGGGGATTAGTAAAGAAGGTATTATATTAGTGGTAATTTTATGGAGGGGACAAAATGCCACATGGTGCGACATTAAAAAGTGTGAGTGAGTTGACAGAGACAGTGACATGCTAACACACAGACTAACAGCCACACCCAGACTCCCAGCAGATACTGTGACATAAAACCAACTGCACATTATGGCTCTGGGAACTTTTGGCAGAGGCACAGAGAAATGTATCTCCCAGTCAGCCTCACACCTGCTCTGAATTGTCATGTCGCAGTCCAGTGACACAGAGCAGGACTGTGTATTTACATGTTTTTTTTAATCCTTCTAATCAAAGCTGATCATTTACAAGATCTGTGTAAATGTGACTGTACTGTATCTGCAGGTGTTTGTTTGTCAAGTCTTTGGTTCACACCTGACTCTCCAAGTACATCTGTCCAGTGACTGTGTTTGCCATCCTCTCCTGCTGCAGTTTCTGCTCCCTCAGGTTGCTCTGCTCCACCTGCAGAGAGCTCTCCAGAGCATCCAGCTCATCCTACAGTACAACACACACACACACTTAAAGTTTCTGCATTTCTGTTTTACCTGTTCCACCCCTGAAATGTGAGTTATAACTTTACTTTGTGCTTTTGTTTAATAAACTAAACAAAAGCACAAGGTATTTCTCTGTAATTTGAGCAAACTAATCCTTTAAAATCAGGCATCAGTCTCTAAGCTATGATGTAGGGCAGCATCTTATAATTACTTTCATTATCAAATAAGCAGTCGTGTGTTTTCTGGGTCGACTGATTTGTTGTTTAGTGAATAAAATGTTAGAAAGTTTTAATAGGAAATTCTAATATTATTATTCACATAACACCCTCAAATTCTTTGTTTTGTCTAATCCAAGTAACTGCAGTTTATTACAAAAAAAGCATCAAATTGTCACATTCGCAAAGATTCTATTACATAATGTTGCTAGAAAAAGAAATTGCAAATAATCAAATAGTTGCAATCATTAGTTGACTGATTTAGTCAGTCAGAGATTGTTCCATACTGACAGAAATACTAACCACATCCATGTGTTCCCATTCATTGACTGCTGGAGTTGAGCTGAATTCTGTTTCCTCCTTTAGCTCTTTTTCATCATTCTTTCTCACTGTGTCCTCTTCTTCCTCTAATCTAGGAGCTAGATAAAAACTTTCCTTAGTTTTTTCTTTGTTCTTGGTCTCATCCTCTTGAACTCCAGTTGGAGAAGTATCTTTAACCACAAGAGGTGAATAATCTCCATCTTCCACTTTTAATTCGTCTTCTGAGACATCGATGAAGCTCTCTGAGTAACAACATACACAAACACTTAAAAAAAACCCATCTACTTATTAAAGAAGTATGATCTAAGACATGTTGCTCACT
The DNA here is from genome assembly GCF_033026475.1 of Channa argus. NCBI lineage: Eukaryota > Metazoa > Chordata > Actinopteri > Anabantiformes > Channidae > Channa > Channa argus. Next base: position 19,502,331 of record NC_090198.1, read on the forward strand.
GTACCTTCTGACTCGCTCTCCTCTCTGCCCTCTGACTTCATGTCAACTGTGTGTCGATGTTCTAGAGCATCAGCAGACTTGTTACTTCTCTCTTCTAGTAGTATATGATTAATATTTGTCTCTCTCTCTGTAGAGACATTGATGGATAAAGCATTTTGATTGGAAGCAGCAGCAGCCTGTGGTTGAAGCAGGTCCCCTTTCTCTGTGATCAGCCCGTGATCTCTCTCGTGTTGCTGCTGCGGCACTGCAAACCGAAGTGCTTTATTTCTCTGACCAATTACTTCCTCCATCTCATCTTCGGAACTACTAATAAACAAATGATCTTTCACAAGTAAACTTTGGCTTTTTAGATTCCTTGTTAAATCGGATTCTTCATTAGGTAAAGACTTCAGATCATCAGGTTTTGTCTCTTCCTTTGAGTTGCTGATGGCCATGTGTGTCACAGTATGGTGTGTATGTGCACACAGTTTGGTGGGTGAGCTACTGATTAGAGTCTTACATTCAGCTGCACTATCTACATCCTCAGCCAGAGCCTTATGGATTGCCAGAAGGGTACGTGGGGATACAGAGTCATCCTTCTCATCCTCGTCTGCCTTCAGTTCATCTGAGCTGTCACTCATTGCAGCCTGGATTGCCTTGAGTGTACGAGGTGAGGGAGGTGATCGGTCTCCGTGAGATGGTTTTGATACAGAGGGTTTGGAGTCTTCTGAGGAGGTAAGCGGCACTTCTTCTTCCTCACAAACAGGTCTCCACAGAGGCTCGGGTCTGTCTACAGCTTGTCTTTTGCAACCTGAGAGGGAGCTTCCAGACCAGGGTGCAACTGCAGGTCGGCTCTGGGGGGCTGTTGCATTTTTTGTTGAGCCTGTGTAGGAAATATGGATGTGTTTGAAAATGTAAATAAAGCTAAGTTTGCAATTTTAGATTTTTGTCTAGACAATACAGTCTGTTTTACTACTGTATCCTTACTAAGGACCATTCATTATATTCATGCAAGCAACTGCTGATTCATACAGTTTTAAATATGGCACCAAATCTACTAGCAGATATGTAAAATATAAATTATTTGAGATAATTAACTTTTAATTGTTAATATTATTTTTTAATACACTGAGAAATGATTTTAGCCTTTCACTGAGTAAATATATCACTGTAGCTGTCTCACCTTTAATAAGGATATAGTGCGAATGATCTTCTGAAAGCAGTCTGTGTGACTCTACACTGTGACTGTGCTGGTCCCCATCCTGTTGGAAGAGCTGTGGTGCGCTGCCGACCCTCTGCTCGCTCATCTCTTTCTCCACCCCCTCCAGACGCTGGTTCAGCTGGTTCCTCTGCAGCAGGCCGGCCAGTTGGTACTGGGAAAAGTCTCCTGAATGCTGAGCGAAGAGAAATCTGTGTTGAGTGGGGGAGATGGGTGTGGGTGGGGGTGTGTGAGTGTGAATGAGAGTGAACTGTACCTTTGGCGGTTTATGGTACATGGTCCGGCGTCTTTTAGAAAACTCTTTCATGTCTTTGAGTATCTCGTGTTTCATTTCAGGAGGCAGGCTGGCAAACTCCTCTGAGTTGATGTCCACTGAGTTTGGGTCTTCGTACAATTCGCCCTGAGACACAGTGAGAAATCATGTTTCAAATGTCAGTTAGCAAAGAAAAGAGCGAGATTATCATTTTGGAATTCAAGCACCTCAAGAAGTTAAACCATCCTTTACAAATAATATATGACGGAAACATTTAGTACTTTTAGAATAAAATTTGTAATTTTCTTCTGTAACATTACTGCATTATTACAACCAGAGAAGGACTGCTAGTCACAATATTTACTCATTTATGATAATATTGTTTTGATTTATCTCCCAGTTAGAATTATCTGAAGCCATAATATTAGGTGTGAGCGGTGCAATATAATTTGATGCTTGCGTGCATGTGTTACTTTTACCTGATATGTGTTATAACTATCAACCATTTCCTCCCACTCTCTCTCTTCTTCCTCTTCTGAACTGCAAGAACAATATACAATACAAACTGTGAAGACAGTTTGTGAGCTCGTTGCTGATTGAAGAAACAAATATTTAGTTATTTGTAAACTCTGTTCACATAAAGGGGACAGTGAAAATGAAACTTAATTCCGATTAGTACTTTAAAGAAATTGTATTACTTGTGAAGCTTTCCAGCCTCCCCTTGTCTAGCAAAGAGCAGTTTTGGGCTACAGATTTGGAGGACTAAACTCATCACTATTTTATCAACAATCTCTAGACATTACCCTGTAACAAGCCTCTGACCTGCTTTTGTCGTTTTCCTCTGAGGGTGGCAGAGCTGGTAGAACATACAAGTCATCCACCTCATTTCTCCTCACACTGGAGAGGCTGGGTAGTGCATCCTTACTGTAGCAGGGGAAAAAAAAAGGGAAACCGCAGAAACAAACATTGATATGGCTCTAGTAAAGAGGGCAGATAGTGCTCTATTTAGACAGCAGAAGCACACAGAGGAACAAGTTATAAAAAGATTCAAAATTATTTTTTTTTGCAGTGTTTCTTCATTACTGTTATATAAAAAGCATTAAAAGAGAGATAAAAATAACGATGGATTGGATAATGGATTGGATTGGAACAGACTGGAATAGGATTGGAAGATAAAAAAATGATAAGCTACCCAGAAATAAAATAAATATGTAATACAATGTGTGCAAAATGAGCAAAGTGTCCAAACCTGGGGTATAAATGTCATGTTCTTAAAACATGGGAAAAGCTTCAACAGACAGTTTCTACAACTTCTGTGGTTTCAGAGATGGGACAACTGGACACGAGTGCATCCATACATTTCTCCTGTCCTTTACCTGCTGTCTCCAAGCGCAGCTTTGATGGCTTGCCTCTTTAGGAATGTCTTGAGGAGTTTTTCGTTTGTCTGTTTGGACTCCCGGGTTAACTCTTCTTTCCTCTGCCTCCTCAGGGCCTGCAGAGCCACAGTCAAAGCCACATTAAGTGACAGTAAAAGTGGGAATATCCCAAATCTGTTAGCATTGTTTGGATAACTGGTTATGGTTATGTGGATCTCCAGCAATGACTGGACCTACCAGAGTCTGCTTCTTCAGCAGTGGCGCTTCCCCGTCAAACACAAAAACTGGCCTGATGCGGAAGAAGAGCAGCTTACAGATGCGGTTGAAGAGGGTGAGGAGGTGAGCGTTCTGGACGCTGTTACCTTCACGGTCCCTCACCCCCTTCACAGCCTGGTTCAGCCATATACTGATGTCTGGAGGTGCCTGGTTAAGGTTAATACTTATCCGAAGACAGAGGGTTATTTCAATACATCTGACAGAGAGACAGTTCGGAATGTTTTGAAATTGAATATTTGACAGATATTTACTCCAGATACTAAAGCGCCTACGTCTGCCAGTCTTCAAAAGATGGAATTTAATGTATATTAAATAGTGTTTCTTCTAACTTAAACACTATAGCTTAATGGAAAGGTCGCGATTCGTTCACATGTAACTGATTTGGGGTGACAAAGAAACTGACCATCATCAAGTTCAGATACCAACAGCAAGGATCTTTCCTTCCAATGTCTCGGGGCTGATCGGTTTCCCCGTGCTCTCCAGCAGCCTCCACAGTCCGTGCACTCCCATGATAACAGTAGTCCCAAAATATCATCACCTCAAATACTGTGAATATTGAAAACTGACAGAAGCAGAAAGACGTTAACTAGCTATTGAAGTACATGCACAGTGAACTACTTCACAGCGGCACTTTGTAACAGCGTATTTGTCCGTAAAGAAAAGCGTGACAACGCACAATGGTTCCGCAGCTGTTACACCCCACCTTAGGAGAGGAAGGATTTTTGGAAAAACGCAGCAACTGATTTTGGATCAGTTCTGTGGCGTAAACTGCAGCGAAAGGTTTTTTATGCAGCGGTTTTTCTAATGCTGAGGTTGGCCTTTCATGTTTTCTTGTCTTTCTTGAATCTATGACTGAATTTATATGTTTTTGTTAATGTTAAGGTTAGAATCACGACGTATAGTTAGATTCTACGATAGTGCTGAGCAGCAGGCTTTCTGTGCCTTTTATTTGAAGGAGAGGACGACACTTTACCGCAGGACTGAACTCAGGGCAATAATAACCCTTTCACACGTCAGAGGCCATACGTGTCCGGTGGTAAAATGCTGGGATTTCTTTGAGGAGGTAGGACTGTTGGTTTTCGGTATGTTTTTTTTTTTCGTCTATCTGTTAACTTGCCCGATAATGTACAGTTAACGTTAAACTCACTGTAAAGTGTGTTGTTAACGTGAACTCGTTTCAATCTGGTTAGCTGACGTTAGCAGGTTGGCTACCAGTTAGCTAATGTTATCCTGCAGCGTTATCTGGAAACCAGGACTTTTCACCATCGGCGTTCTTTGATATGTCACATACACCGAACTTTTCAAAAGTCAACAAAAACAAAGTGCTTTCCTCATTTTTGTCGTAGGACGATAGGAGTCACCAGGGTTTCAGCTAGACGTCTTTTCTCAGCTGGGGTAACACCACCTCCACCATGACTGCTGCAGTGAGAGGTAGGTATGGTTTTCGATAAATGTTCAGTATGTGCATTTAATTACACTTTCCTACCTGATCAGCAACAAATTGATGAGACTATTTTGTTCAACAATATACACTATCGCCTTTATTCCATCTCCTTTTGCGGTTTAGCAACTACGCATTTAAAGTTTAACTAAACAGGAAACCGATTTTGTCTTTCCCAGCTTGCACAGCTAATTAATAAACAATTATTTCGGAAAATTTTCTTAGCTTGGCATGTATTGACGCCAGAGAGATGTTCTCTATTTGTCTGTGGCGGATCAACTGTTTACCTGAGCAATACAATTGAGGCGTATTCATGTAAACGTGGCCTTTTTTTAAATTTAAATTTTCCAGATTCTGCCCGTGTGCCTGTAAGAGGTGCTGGTGATGGCATGGAAACTGAAAAACCACTAGCCATCCTGGAAGTAAAAACAGATGTACTGCTATCAGGTCCTTCTGCAGTTCCTCTGCTGAAGGTGGCTAGCCCAAAACACAGCCCAAAATCTACCCATCCCAGTCCCCACCTTGCTCCCCAGCCTCTCGGGGTGCTGCACCTGGGTAAGGTGAGTCGAGAGGCTTGCACAGAGGTGGAGGCTGTGAGGATTATTGTCCCACGTGCTGCTATTAGCCGGAACACTCGTACAGGACCTGCAGAAGGGAAAGGGGAGGTTGGGCAACATGTGGAGGAGCAGGGCTCTCCCCCACGGCCTCTGGTGGAGGATTGGAGAGGACAGCTGGAGAAGTTGCAGAATTCTGAACGCAGGCTGTTGCAGGACAAGGAAGGCCTTTCAAATCAGCTGCGTGTGCAGACAGAGGTAAAGCCCCAAAGAATAGTTTGTGTTATTATTATTATTATATGCTGCTTATGGCTTTCTGATATGTCCAAACCATCAGAGTGTATTGAAAAGTGTAGGTAAAACAGTTAACATTGAGACCACTGTATTTTATCTTTTCTTTGATTTTCTGAGGGATTATACTGGAATATAACACAGTGGCATCTTTTCTAAACTCTCTGTGTCAGGTGAATCGCGAGCTAAAGAAATTACTGGTGGCATCAGTCGGTGATGACCTTCAGTACCACTTTGAGCGTCTAGCACGGGAGAAGAACCAGCTGATATTAGAAAATGAAGCACTAGGCCGCAGTCTGGCTCACACCACTGAGCAGCTGGAGCGAATGAGTATCCAGTGTGATGTTTGGAGGAGCAAGTTCCTTGCCAGCAGGTATGAAATAGTCAATTTCCTTGTATGACACATAGAAATAGTTGGAAATGACAGGAAAAAAGATAAAGGAATGGCAGCTGTGATCTTATCTTTGGCTTTAAAGATGCTTTGAGTGGTGATGCATCTGTCAAAGATTTTTTAGGATAGCTGGAGAGTGACAAAATAAATTTTATTAGTCGCTAAAGATCAATAAAATATTTGATTATTTTTTTATCCTGTTAAATAAAAGCTTGAATTATTTTTTTCTTTTCAGAGTCATGGCAGAGGAGCTGACAAATGCCAGAGCAGCTCTGCAGAGACAGATCAGAGAGGCACAAGGAGCAATTCAGGACCTGCTATTAGAGAGAGAAGAGTTCTCCAGGGACATGGTACTCACTCACAGGTGATATAAGTACTATTTAATAATGATTAGATTAAGGATGTGTTCAGGTCAATGCTAAGGATTGGTACAGGGGCCACTTAGAGAATATTTTAATCAATAGAGATCTGCTAAAATAAAGTCTGCCTTACTCTCATAGTTCTAAACTGGGGATCTCTAAATCACAGACAGCTGTCCTCTATGAGTGTGATAAACAGATGTTACATGTAGCATTAGAAGCATTAGAAGAAGAAAGTCTGCTGTATGGAGCTACTCTAAGGTCAAACATAATCAGCACTACAGCTATGTGCAGCATTGGAAGTGCTACCATTTCAGGTACACAAAATAAATGACTCTTCACTGGTGAGGACTAAGGCAGGAAACGTTTCAGAGTCATAATTAGCTAAATAGAAGTATCAGATCAGCCTCTATTAGTAAGTGTATTAAAGGACAGGTTGATGGGGATCAGCACAAAAAAAAAACCTAATTGTGACTAGCCTAGAAAATTCTTAATTAGGACTTCTCAAAATGTAAAACCTCTGAGGATAAGATAATGTAAAGACACTACTGTGGTAAACTAGGCAAGCACTTGTGCTTTAGTAATTTCTATGAACTTTTCATTATTCTTCTCTTATAGTGTACACTTTTATCCAAATAGGGCCCGTTTATGTTGTGACGTAAAGGAAAAAAACAAGCAACACTTATGATGTTTAAGGGTTAGATGAGCTTCTGATACAAATGCATGAATGAAACGGTGACAACCAGCTTGCTCATGAAAACATAATAAAGGTTAAAACCATTCAAGGCTTTGTGTTCCCCTACAACATGACAATTGCTTTCTTCTTTGTTGCCAGATCTTTAGAGCAGCTCCTGGTGTCTCTGCAGTGGGGCAGACAACAGACTTACTACCCCAGTGCACAGCCCCTTAGCACAGGGGAACTGGCAGCAGCCAACCACAAGCTAGCAGATGCCATCAACTCCCACCTGCTCGGCAACACCAGCAGTAGCAACAGTGTGGTGAAGGGAAGCAGTGCAACAGCTGAGCAGCTCTGCAGCACACCAGCTGAGAAGATGGCTGAGAAGGTATGAACTAAATCTTTGTCAGAATTACTATTTTGTAATATTTTTCATGAAACCCAAAAGAATACAAATGTATTATCGTTCTCAGGTGTTGAAGATTTTAGATCCAATTTCCCCAGAGAACACAGCGGACTCTCCAATCAATGACTCTACCCCCTCAAACTTTCTCAGCAATAAAAAGAGCATTGGCAGGTTTCACCCATATACCCGCTATGAGAACATTACTTTTAACTGCTGTGAGCGCTGTACTGGAGACATCCTGGTGCTGTGAGGTCTGTCTGACACCAGTGCGGCCTCAGGGGTTGTTTCAGGTGGTCTGAACAGGAGTGCATCCCTGCGGACATTGCTGTTCTGTATTAAGTGAAAAAAGTTTTTGCTAGGACATCCAGTTCAGTACATGGAAGGCTTGGGTGTTAAATTCCAGTTTTAAATAATTGTTTTAAGTTATAACTAGCTTTTTAGTTTTTTGTACAACTTGAGAACAATTATGTCAGAGCCATTGCAATCTATTTTAAACCAGATTGCAATATGGGGGGGTCAAGGTGAGTTAGTGTTACATGGTGAACAGACAAGTATTGTGTCTGTATATTTACACTTGAACATTGATTTAAAGTGTTATACATTTAACTTACTTGTTTATTCGTAAGTCTACGAACAGATCAGCTAATTACAGCTAATGTCACTCATGCACTGTGACTACACAATATAATATAAAGGGGTCCTAGTATGCCGATGGGACCTCCCAATTCATCATTATGATGCTACTATCATATTTTAAAATCATTGTATTAAAACATTTTGTATATTACATGCTTTAAAGACATTATAATAACCAGTGTTAGAATATCTGATGGTACTACAACAAACTCTTCTTACGCAGCAGTGTTGTTCAAAGAAGACTCTGATATTCTCCAAACACATGTCCAGTTATTTACAGAATTTTGTTTTGTGTTTCTTTAAAAAGAAAAATAGGGAATTATTTTGAAAAAGGTTATTCTTATGGGGGTTTTTTGTAGTGCATTACATAGGCTTTTTTCCCTCTCAGAATACTACTTTGATATGATGATAAATAAACTGCACACGCCTTTTTGGAATTTTTTTTAAACAGCTGTATATTATGTTTTATCTGTATGAAAAAGTAATGACTGTTTAATTCAAAATAAAAATATTTATAAATCATTTATACATCGAATGAAATTACAGACATAGGTTTCTCACTTTCTTGTTCAGTGTAAAACAGTATCTAAAAAATTTAAGCAGAACTATTGTAATACATTATAAATTGAAGTCCAGGGAATTTGATCTTATTCATTAAAAAACAACAGCAGGTTAGCAAAAACAGGCTCAAAGGGACAATGTTAGAGCAACAAAAAGTGAGCACTTTTTCCAGTTAAGGCTAATTGCATTACCATTGTAAAAAAAACACCATAGATTTTCTAAATTTTATCCTTGTATCTAATGCAACATGATTCCACATGGATTTGAAGTAAGAAACCATATCTTAATGCAGATGGTACAAGACCCCCAGCATGTTACGAAACATGAGCTGAACCGGTTGCAGAAGAAACAGGGAAAGACATTGCTCTTAAGGAAAGGTGAACTGGACAGGGTGTGAAGAAGACCTACAGATAAACTGAATGCACATTTATACAACCACATGCTAAATGAAAAGATGGCTCCTAGTGTCAAGAAGATTAGAAACTTAGAAAAAGGCTAGAAACTTAGAAAAAGGCTAGAAAATTAGAAAAAGGCAGGCATACACAAAATAAAAAAGGTCTAAAAGTTGATCCTTAAAGAGAATTCTAGTTTAGTTTCTTTTCAAGTTTAGTTTTCTAATTATTTGGCTTTCCACTTCTTGGGCTTTGGTTAAAAGCAAATAAAACTGTATTAATTGGACAGCATTTGTAATTTATGAACACCTTCATGATACTAATAAGGGGTCCACTCAGTTTCGTTGTATATTTTTTATGCTCCTGAATCAGTCAACAAAGCAGAAATTAAGACCAGTAACTAATAAATATTAATTACGTTTCCTTTTTACTGGTACACACATTCTTATTAATCAAAAGTTACAAGTTTTGTTGACTTTACTCATCATCCCACCAAGTCTTGCTTCTGCCTGCACTCTTTCTTCCCTCCATGTTGCTCTTAAGCGATGTCCGTACTCTGACTGCAGCTGCTTTGTTTTCTCTCTCACTGGGTCGTCCAGCAATTTTGTCTCTACCTGTGAAACCACGCTCCTTATGGGACCTGAAAAGACTTAGGTCTCCATTTTTAATTGTCTTTTCACAATTTCTTTCTTCGGGTCTTGACAGCCTGTTACCGTCCTCTCTTGGTTTATGATTTGTCAGCCCCCTGACTCTATAGTTGGTATTCTCTCTTTGTGCATGCTGTTGGTGGAAGCCACCGTGCTTCCTTATAGGAACAAACTTTAATGCCTCCTCCCATTTTCCTGTGTCCTTGGCAGTGAGCATGATGCGGATCATTTGATCCAAAGTCAGATTTTTGGCCCCTATCTCCCAGTGGAGGAACTCATCCAGGGGTAAACGGGCAGTAGCCAGTTTCAGACGCTTGGCGTTGGCCAACGACAAGCCTGACTGGATTGACCGGTCCACCATAGCTCCGATGATGTAGACCTTGGAGTGGTCAAAGTTGCGGAGAACATTGGGGGAGTCTGCAGTGAGGTAAACAAGCTTTTCACGAGGGAATAGATCAACATGCTGACGGTGAGTACTGGTGATGAACAGCCTGTCCCAGGCCTCGGCACCATACCGACTTAACAGTTCCTTCTTGTAGGCTCCATCTGGCAGCAGGTTGCAAAAGTGGAGGTGGAAGGGCTCAGTGGCACGGCGGTTCCATCCTTCCACCTCCATTAGTTGGGTCACGGTGTTTTTTAATTCCCGACTGGACATGTTAGAATCAAAGCTCATGTCAAACACTAGCGGCTGGCCAAAAAGCATGGCCTGGGCACTTCTCCAGGCCAGCAGTTTTTCAAGGGAGCGGTTCCAAAACTGAAGGAGGAACGTGTTTTTCAGTTCCTGTCCTATCTGTTCCCCCCCATCCTCTGCATCAATGTCCTCTTGTTTCTGCTCCAACAAGGCTTTCTTTTCTGCATTCCTCTGCTGCCGTTTCTCCTTGTTGGCCCTTTTGTGGCCCTCTTTGATGGCTAGGTACTTCAAGTACTTTTTCCTGGCGGACTTGGTTGGGAGCTCTGCCAGAGTCTGAACATCTTCATCTGTCATCTCTTGAGGCACAAACTTCCCAGCTTGCCGCCACATTGCAACCAGGTCCCGAGTTGCCTCAAGTGAAGAACTAACCTTTAAATCATCTCCTGGCTCATCGAGATTTTCATCACCACTTGCTTCCTCCTCATTATTGTCTTGTTGTTTCTCCTCTACTGCGACTTTTGATCTCATAACAGATTTCCACTTGTCTAACTCTATGGTCTCTGTTGCTTCTAAATCATCTGTTTTTGTTCGGAGGGCATCCTTCCACACTGCCCTTCCACTATTGATGTGGCGGGAAAGGATGCATTTAGTGTTACAGGGGACACTGCTCACTGGGAGAAAACTGATGACATGCCTCTTGGTAACACAGAATGTCACAACATTCCTGCCTCTGGAGACATCAAAAGTAACGTGCTTGGCAAAAAGCCGTAACATCGCGAAAAACTATTTTTAAAAGTATCCGTTTCTAACGTGACAAACAAAAACTAGGGAATATACAATTATCACTAAGGGATTATCACTTTGTCTTCAATAATTCAAATAGAACAAAATATTTTACCGACACCTCCCTATTTTTCTTCCATCGTCGTTGAAAACTAGCTGCATCCTCTGAAATGTCTCAGATCTAAGTTCGGTTCACTTGCTTGGATGTGCATGCGCCTAAATGTGTGGAAAGGTCACGTTGGTGCAATTGTGCAACACTATAAAGTGTCATGACGAAATGACACAGCTTGTCCGTTCTTAAACGTTTGTCCAGCTAAATATAACAACAATGTTTATACCTATAATGTTTTATTTGAGTTTAATACCATGTTTACTCATTCATTATAACATAAATTTAAATAAAAAGTTTACTTTAGCGTTAACTAGATGATGTTTCCAGCGGATATTTTACAGTGTCGTACAGCAACAATGACGTCATTTCTTCTCGATAAGAGGGGAAGTTGATGTTATTTATTACACTGAAAATGAGTTTGTTTTTGCCTAAATTAAATTGTAAGAAGGACATTGATGATGTTATCAAAGGCGTCGCTGAAAAAGTCGTGGTTTTGCGCTTTGGAAGAGACGAAGACTCAGTTTGCCTTCAGCTTGACGAGATTGTAAGCAGGAACAACAATGGTAACGTTATCAATCAATTGGCTGCTGTGTTAGTGTTCTGCTTTTGCAAATCTGTCATGTATGGCTTCTTCTAGCTTTCAAAAACTGCCCACGACCTGAGTAACATGGCGTCCATCTACATTGTTGATGTAGATAAAGCTCCCATCTACACAAGATACTTTGATATTAGTTACATCCCCTCCACTGTTTTCTTTTTCAACGGGCAGCACATGAAAGTCGATTATGGGTGAGTGATATGATTTTCACGTCTTACACTGGTAATTGTGTGATAAATAAATAATAGATTCTCTTTTTGTAAACAGGGTGACTTTCATTATTTTCTATTTGTTTTCTCAACTAATGGAAAATAATGAATGATAAAACAAAAAAGGTTGCAAATCAAACTAAAAAAGGAAACAGATGTGCATGCTGTATTAAAGAATAGTGAATTGTTACTTGTTCCCTTTCAGATCCCCAGATCACACCAAGTTTGTCGGCAGTTTCAAGACCAAGCAAGATTTCATGGACTTGATTGAGGTCATATATAGAGGAGCTATGCGGGGAAAAATGATTGTTCAGAGTCCTATAGATCCTCAAAATATTCCAAAATATGATCTTCTATACCATGGAATTTAGATTCAAAAACCCCATTCTGCATCTTCTTCAGGTGATTGTCTGACTGACTCAGCCACTACTAGTTAATTAACTGACAAAAATAGCTAACATTGTACTTGGAAGCACAACATTAAACTCTGCCTGACAGAATTAACACTGTTGGGCAGTGTTGAAGAATGTGGGTCCCAATTTCATTAGACAGTTTTCATTAACACGAGGAACATGGATGCAGAGATAGTTTACAGTGGTTTCACAGTGTTTTACTGATTAACAGTTATCATGTCAAAAAAAGTTATGCGACAACACTGTGACACAATGAAGAAAAAGATGCAAGAAAAGCAAACTCAGAATACACTACTGAAAACTCTGAAAATTTGCTTTTTCAGATTTTTATAACTAAGTAAAGGACTCACAGAAATTCGGCTTTGTGAGGAATGGAGAATATGAACAGAAAGTTTGCCTTTAAAGAACATGTACTCAGAATATTGTTTACCTAAATATCTGGGAAATACAGTTATTTCATGTTGGCTTTGACTGGATGGAAAGAAATGTGTACATATATTTGAGATCTCAACTTTGTTAACATGTTACAAATAGAACAAATACAATGTAATGGGCTTTGTTAAAGTTGTTGTACTTCTCATTATGTTTGATAGACAAGGTGTACGGTTTAATAAATTAGTTTCTACAACTGATTCCGCTTTTTTCCTGGGTAATGTTTCTGATGTTTCTGTCTAATGTTTCTGTTGCAAAACACCCATTCTATCAGCCAACCAATTTACAGTGTACACATTATGCTGTTAAAATATAGTTGTATATTTTATTGTGCACAATAGGGTTTTCCCACATATTGCAGCAACCTTAGCAACCTTTTCTTATTTTTTACACATTTGACAACTGAGACTGTGGGAAAAATATGTCTGGGTCATGTTAGTATGCCTCGTCATGCAAGCATGTTGCAATATGTGTTTCACTCAGTTTGAAGGAATTTCACATTTACCAAATATTACAAGCTTTTGCCAGTATAATGAATTATGACACAAAAGCACCACAACTTCCAAAATTAAAGCCAAAATTAACGATTTGTTAACAGGTTGGTTTTATTAAAATGCATTACTTTTACCTTTGGATACCTAAAAAAACAGGCAACTATATGTAATTTTTGGACAGGTGAATTAGTTCAGCTGTACATCTTCAGAGATGTAACCTAGAATCTTAGTGTCCCTGCTTCAGTAATAGCTGGTGTGCAGAGATGTCACTTTCTTGGTGCTGGATCTTGGTTTCAGTCAAAGAAGGTATCTTTACTTGGGTAGGCTGACACATGTTAATAATACACAGATAATATGCATCCATGCCCTGTATGTTTGTTTTAAATGCTAGCACAGGGGGTTGGAGCTGCCAGACAGGAGGTCTGGAGGAAGACTAAAGAGGAGGTTTATGGATCTAATGAGAGAGGACATGAAGGTAGTTAGTGCGAGAGAATAGAATGCAGTGTATAGCGTTAATAAAATCTAGAAAAATGTGTCACCATTCACATACTCTGCCTGACAAGATTTGACGGGCTTTTATCGTGAAAAACAACGGCACAGGAACTGTTTGTTATTCCGACGGAATAGAGCCGGAAGTAAAATAGTAGCAATGGCAGCGACCTTGTGTTGAGCATGGTGGTGAACAGTTTAATTATTTAATCACGTAAAATGCTTGTATATCATCCACAAAAAGTGACATTTTGCTTTTCGTAGTTGTCCTTTCGAAGTTACCATCATGATCTCCCTCATCAAGACTGCTGTAGGCGGATTGACGGGTATCTGCAGAGCCCACGGTCACTTAAATGGTAACAGTAGTTTGCTAACGTTATAACCTAATGACAATTAACTATAAATATTATAATATTGATTGAGTATGAGATGTGCATATTTACTGGTTTATAGTCGGGCATAGAGCACATACATAATTTGTTTGCCACCCGGAAATATCTGTTAAATGATATTTAGATAATATCCTCCAACTTCTACAGGACTAATGTTACGCTATGCTAAATGATCAGATCAATGGACAGAAAAAAACAAATGCAGTATTGTTACTATTGTTGCAAAAATTAAAAGCTCTTTAAGTAAAGTGAAGATGCTCACAAAGATAATAGCAAGGATAGCTTTTATTTTATTATTTTTTATTTACTTCAGGGGTCTTCCTTACAATATTGCAGGATGAGGGTGAATCTGAACCAAAAACTGTATAGTACAGTAACAAACAGTACTTCATAAGGAGTTTAAACTTAAAGCACGACAGCACCATAACAGTAACCAAAGTAACCATAACAGATCTTACAAATTTAGGCTAAGCAGGTTTATATTAGCAGTAACACATGCGAGTTTTGGGTTATTTTGAATTTTACTACAATAAGCCATAAATGCTTCATCTACTTTTTGTTCCGCAGGTCCATTGAACAGCCACATGAAAGTCCTAGCTGCTGGGTTGAAGACGTATGAAATTCCTCCAGACTACAGTGGTAATCATTTAAATTAAGTAATTTTGCACTTTTATCCAACTGTCATTTGTTTAACAAACAGGTTTTTAGTTCTAGATATATGCCTTTTAACTAAAAGTAAAGATTTTGCAGTCCACTTTGAAAGTATTACATCAGTCTTGGCCTTTGTTTCTGTAGCCTTGGTGTCTTCCCTTCTGTCTTGTTAGAGTCATGTTTACCTATTTAGACTTATGATAGTAGGTTTCTAGTTCCTCAGTTTTTCAGTTTCTTATTTCCTGTTAGTTTTCCTGGGTTTACTGGCTCCTTTTATTTACAGCTATTCTTTTTTTTGTATTGTTTTGTGTGAAAGCATTTTGTTTGTATGAAAAGTGCTATATAAATTAAGAGTACTTGATTGACTGATCCAAATCGACTTACAAGTAAGGAAGACACACCAGAGGCAACTTAAGGTGCATTGTCTTGCCCTCCTCGCCTTCTTAAACATGTGGAATCGATCCACTGACCCTGTGGTTCATTGACCCCCGCTCTCTTTAGCTGAGACATGGCCACCCCTACATTTTAGGGGAAATAACATCATTGTGTGTGTGTGTGTGTGTGTGTGTGCGTGGGCATGTGTACCTCGGGTCTCTGTGTTTGATCTACTCTTTAATCTTTGTTCAAGTCAGCTAAAACTGTATGTTAATCTTGTTTACGATTTCTCTTAAAAACATTTTTCAAATTTCTAAAGATGTGGTGCTACCAGACAAACCCAAACTGAAGTTTATGAACAAGGTGCCTAACCTTAAAAAGGCCAAGAAGGAAATGAAGAAGCTGCGGGACATCCAAGGTCCAGCAAGAGCAGCAAATTTCTTTACTACAGGACAGTACGCTATTGTGGTCAGTGGAACTTTTTGTGTAAACTTGGCTTTAACATAAAAATTGATATAATCTTTATGAGATCATATTATACAGCCTTTACAAGAAAGATATGATTACAAAAGACTTTGTTAGGACTTATTTCCAGTGTGCAGTGTGATTAATCACAGCGTGACTTTTTCCTGTTTCTCTGCCTCTAACTGACAATTAGGCCATGGGAGGGGGCTATCTCCACTGGGGTCACTTAGAGATGATGCGTCTAACCATCAATCGCAAGATGGATTCACGGACCACATTCGCTCGCTGGCGCATCAATTCCCCATATAAGCCCATTACACGTAAAGGTCTAGGGCAGCGCATGGGTGGAGGCAAGGGAGCCATTGATCACTATGTGACGCCAGTTCGTTACGGCCGTTTAATCGTGGAGCTGGGAGGAAAGGTGGAGCTGGGGGAGGTTGAGCAGATCTTGACTGAAGTGGCAAAAAAGCTACCCTTTCCTGCCAAGGTGTGATGACAGATTTATACTTTGTCTATTACTTTCTTAATAATTGTAAAATATTTTTTAAATATTTCACTTAGAGGTACAATGTGCAACATTTATCATTTATTTTATCTATAAATATACTCCAACACTTTTTAATATGCAGAGAGCTTGTTTTAAAAGCATTTTAAGTGATTTTTGTAACTACCTAAAGGGCAGTGCAGAGTGGTGGAGCGTAACGAGCGAAGCAAAGCTGTATCAGAGCAGGGAGAGGGAAGACTATTTAGAGCCAAAGACTAATTCTGAATCTTATATTAGCGCAAGCTTTACTTGCTTGATTTAATATAATTAGTAATTAAAGTATTAATTAATTTAATAAGTACTGAGGTCTGAGGTGGTTTTATAATGGGCCAGATTTGCTAAATCTGCATCATTGGTTTGCAGATAAACACCTGTCTAAAACAGTTTAATATAAAATTTGAACATTTTAACCTTTATACTTGTAATATTTCTTGTAGTACTGTTATTTGAGACTACAGTTATTTTAGTCAGAGGTGTACACCATAGCATATAGTGGCCCAGAATGTTGGGTAGTTGGAGTTCGTAGAAAGTGCAGATGAAGACTCTTGGCTAGATTTCTACAACTCAGTGGAATAAATACCCCAATGGATGGGGTGAATGTAAACAAACTTAACAACAATGTAACACATGCTACACATTGTATTTATAATTCTAGCTCATCTTCATCGGCACACAACCTTTATTGAAATTCGGCAAAATTTAAACCTAGCACTTTGGCTTTTTATTTCATTATTTGCTGGAAATTGCTTTATCGTTTTCCCATCATTACCTATATGTTAAATATTTTATTCCTGTACATTTATTTCAGGTAATGAGCAGAGAGAGCCTAGAAGCCCTACAAAAGAAGCAGGCTGATATGGAGCAGAACAATCAAAATCCTTGGACCTTTAAGCAGATAGCACAAGGCAACATGCTAGGTATCAGAAAGGTGCTTAGCCCTTTTGACCTGCACAGTCATGGATGCTTCACGGGCAAATTTCATATCCCAGGAAGGGTGTGACAGGCCTAAAGGACAAAAATTGATAGAATATAATACTGAAACATCAGACCACACCCTTGAAGATACAAACACAATTTTGGAAGTTTCTGACTTTCAGTCATATTCTATATATTCACTAACGTTATTTTTTGTTTGTTTGTTTGTTTAAATGCCAGCTGTACTAGTTAACTTGGACACTTTGTTAAAAAGATGTTTTCCTTTTTTTGGATTAAAAATAGAATATAACTCACTTGTGTATATTTTTTCTTCACATTTAATTTATTAATTTAAATGTGTTTCTATGTAATCGTCTGAAAAAGTCAAAACATCTCTACATATTTCACTAAATTAGGAACAAATAAAACACACCCTTCACACCGTTTACACCCGTAACACCCTTCCATTCGAGAAAGGGTGTGACAGGTCTAAAGGACAAAAATTAATAGAATATAATACTGAAACATCAGACCAAACCATTGAAGAAGCAAACACAATTTTGGAAGATTCTGACTTTGAGTTATATTCTATATTTTCACTAAGGTTATTTTTTGTTGTTTGTTTGTTTAAATGCCAGCTGTACTAGTTAATTTGGACACTTTGTTAAAAAGATTTTTTTCCTTGGATTAAAAATAGAATATAACTCACTTATGTATATTTTTTCTTCACATTTAATTTAATAATTTAAATGTGTTTCTATGTAATCGTCTGAAAAAGTCAAAACATCTCTACATATTTCACTAAATTAGGAACAAATAAAATACAAAGTAGTGTTAACCCTCTTGATTGCAAGTCGTATAATAGATTGAATGGAGACCATCTATTTGTGTTTTAAATTCACAGATGAATTAATGAACTGACCTACAGGCCCAAGCCCAGGGGCCCATGAGGTCAGAGGGCCACTCTGAATTAAGGAAGTGCTAATATTTCTTGTTAGAAAGAATTCTGTTAAAAGACACCACAGGAATGCAAAGAAAACACAAATTATAAGTAAAAACACACTAAATTACCACAACATTACCGAAATGAGACAAAAGGATGGTGACAAAGTGACTACTTCTACAAACTTGTCAGTTTGTGTCTCTGTCAGCAGTTTGGGGTCATTTTCTCATTTTCTATCGATGTTTAAGGTGTAACAGGATTTTAGGTTTAATGAATAATTTAAAATGCACGACTGTTGTTTTGTTGCTTTCATTGTAAAAAGTAAATAAATAAAAAATGAATGAGCAAAACTTAAATTTAAATACAAATGAGTAAATAGCCTAAAGCAGGACGCCAATCACAACTAAAAGAATGATACATTTGAGATTCTGGGCATCCAGCAGCCATCAAACAGGGTACATCATTATCTCCCCTCCCCTTAGCTGCGACACAATTAGATAAAAATGTAATTTTATTCAAAGATAATTTGGAAATAATTTCTTTGTTTCTTGTTTTTTTAACAGTCAATGTATATTATCTGCACGCTGCACCTCTACTTGAAATTAGCTCATTGTGTTTTGGCTCGTAGTTCACATTTTAATAGCTAATACATAAAATATAGGAACTCCACTATCCAGATATGAGACAAATTATTTTTCTTTTAGAGAATCCATTTTTGTTTGAAAATCCAAACCGCCCGAACAAACGGATTTTACTAAGTGGTTTCCGTCCAGCAACTTGGGTTGTTTTGTCCCTACGTTGCACCTGACAGGTAGCTTTTTGTGCTAGACTTGAACTAATCCTTCCATCTGGCATTAGTTCATTTTACGGAATGCAAATGTTTTACCACTATGTCACTGATATAATTTGAGTCATGGAAATATATCTATATGAACTCTATCTGCTGTTTGACATAAAAAGTGATATTATTATATACCTGACCTGCTACACTTTGGCAAACATTCTGGCTTTTATACACATGCGCACAATGGGCTGAACTGTTCGAAATTGGTAGCGCGAAAAGTAGTTTCCCTGTCGAGAAGATGTCAAGTAGCGATTTTGTAGGCGATGACGAGATCATTTTAACTTTTAGTGTCTGAAAGGTCAAATGTGGGGTTTGTTTAATTGGTGGTGTTTTTAAACAAAGAGAGCCTATGCTTATTGAATCCCCATTAATGTTCGATTAGTTTCTTGAGCTTAGCCAGACGTTAGTGCGTTGCGTTTAGCGTTAGCTAACGTAGCCAGCTTAGCTAGGTTAATTAAATTATAACCTTTATTTAGCTAGTTAGCCATTTCCTTTGTCGTTAAGTAACCGACACTAACGTTAGCACTCAGATATGAAACCTGTGCGAGGTTCTGACCAATCCTCTACTTTGAAAAGCAAAAGAAAAACCGGTAAGAAAGCGAAACCAGCAACCGTCTTTCAGGTAAGACCACCGTTAGCTAAACGATGCTAAACGACGTCGACTCCACATTTATCACGACTTGTTAAACGTTCCTGACTATTAATAGTTTTTTTACTTTAGGGCCAGGAGCGCAGTGAAAGTAACAATGGCAAGAACAGCGTCGTAAAACCACCACGGAAGAGGAAAGGTTAGTTAGAAGTGTCTTTCAGCAATGTGGTCCCACGTTGATTCTCTAACGTTATTCAGCAAACTATAAGACTTGGACCACAAAGCAAATCGTGGACTATTGTAAACTTCATGTGTTGCTCTTCATTGTGCTTTGAATAGCGGAAGGTTCACCATCTGCCCCCAACAAAGCCAAAGGACAGGAAAACTGGAAGCTGATACCCAGATCCTCAATCACTGCTCTGGAGAACATAATGGATCTGTCAATACTGTGAGTTTCACTGTGTTCATTTATAAATACTTTTATTCTGTATGGTGATGGCAAAACGAGACTCCTCCTGTATTGAGCGTTTGCTGCCATTTGTATAGCCAAAAAGTATTTTAGTTGAAACCCTGATGGGTAATGGTAAAATAGTTAGAGAAGCTAAGTTGTGAACACTTTTTATAGCACATATTACTGACATGCTGCATTGCTACTGCTGAATCTAATAAGCCTTCTAACCATTAATTGGTATGTACAGTACCAGCTCAACTCTGTTCAATTCTGCTTGTCTTGCTGTGTTTTCTACTGCAAACATGGTACCAGCTGTTTGTCATGCAGTGATATCACTGTCGCAGAAAAAAAGCGTGATTATGACGATATGCTGTTCTTGACTATCAGTATATGGCTTTGTCACAGCCAAAAGACACTTTTTGAAAAAACTGGGTTGTTTACCATTCATGAAATTTGTTGAAAAACATTAGAAGAATGAATTATGAATAATACTAATAACTACTTTTTTTTCTGTGTTACAGATCAACTCTCGCATTGAGGCGGACAGAGAAGAAAGAGAGCCAGGAACATCTAAACACAATAAAAAGAAGGTCAGCAGTGAGCCAAATTTTTTAGATGTAAATAGATGGCCTTTTTTATTTATACACTTTCCCAAACTTTTTAGGGTCCTTGTTCTGTGTGCACAGCTCAAAGTGCCAGAGCAGAAACAAAAAGATCTGGAGCATTCTACTCACCGCTACCAGGAAGAGACCAAGAAGTCAGTGGTCGGCAGGAATACTTTGAGCACCCTTGAGGTGAGAAAGTCTTGGGCTTGGTCGGATAGAAGAAGAAAATCAGTTCCAGCTCTAAATGCAATAAACCGCATTGTAATTCAATACGTAATTATATGTATATATGTGTATATAACTTGCTTGTTTAGATGAGTTTTAGTAAAACTTCCTTGAACAAGGCATAATGTATCTGTGTAAGTAAATGTAGTTGTTTATGTAGTATACATAAAGTAAAAGGCATCTGTACTTGTATTTCATGATGTCATAGTGGTCTTGTCTTGGTTCCAGGAAGACTTGAAGGCTGTGGTCAGTGCTCTGGAAAATGCAGAGGAGCAGGCTGTATCTCTACAGCACACATGTAATACACTCAGAGACCAGGTGGAGGAGGAGGAGGAACAAGCTAAAGAGGTGTGTGAAACTCACGCTAGCATACAAAAAACAAAAAGCTAAGCAACTGTGTGCCCTGTATTCCGAAATGTTGGGTTATTTTTCTTAATCATGTCTAGGGTTGGACATTTTTATTTTAAACAAATAAAAATTTGTACTTGGTATGCTGAAGTTATGATTTTTTTAAGCTTCGAAAATGGTTACCTTTTTGTTACTGTTTTATAGCTGCTTCTAGTGTTATTCTTTCCAGTGTTTAAAATATGTCGTGTAAGAGGTTTACAGCCTGGCTAATGATAATCTTTTGTTAATATTTCACATATAACCCTTCTTACCATAGAAAAGTGTGTAGTTTAAATGAAACTGTTTTTAATCGTGCTTAGGCTTGATTAGACAGAACAAAGAATTGTCTAAAATTGTAAATCATTTTAACAGAAAAAAATTGAAATTGCCATACGGATACTAAAACCAACACTGAATCTTCTCTACTCACATTTAGTTAGTTGTCAATGACATTTTCATTGAACGTAAGCTCTGCACAACAACCTTTCCTCATCTGGGTAATGCTATTCTGTTTGCTCAGCACAAATAAGTAAATGAAACTTTCAAAATGCGAATTGCCTGTGATCAGTCAGCTTTAATCTTCTTTCTGTGCAATTGTGTTGCTAAACTACCTGCATCTGCATTCTGTGGGAGACTGCTGCCTCATACTGCCAAAAGGAGCCTGGTCTGTGATAAAATGAAATAAACCTTGAGCTTAGTATGAAGCAAAATAGTTTGTATTGTCATACCTAACAACCCTAACCCTGGGGTTCTTGGACAAATGCTTTACCAACTGAGCCACAGCCACTCTAAATTGGTCATATTACCCAGCCCTAGTTGCAACTACAGCCTCAACAATACATGGCCAGGTCATATTGAATGGGTTGCAGGCCACAACAGAAGAGGGAGATGCGCTGCAGATATAGCAACAAATATTTATTTAATTGGATGACAAAAAAAACAAGCACGCAAAAGTCAGTATCAGTAGTGTATAAACATGTATGAACACTTGAGTGTGTGTAAGGCAGGTATTATAAATGGATTACAAATATAGGAAGCAACACTTTGGGTAATTTAAGCCAATTGCAGATGCAAACCACTTCCTTTTTTCTTCCCCTGCCAAAACCCACTAATAATTACATGACCACTACGCTGATTATGCAGTTTGCCACAAAACACATCTGGTTTATCATACCTTCTTCATGTACACCAGCATTCCTATGTGCTTGCTATAAATTTGCTCTAGTATTTACATATTATTTGTTGTAAAGCAAACACGGTCTGCAGAAGAGTTTAAACTCAGTTTTTTAAAGATGTTCCAATCAAGAGCCTGGGAAGGGAGAATCCAAGGGTTCTTGTGTTTCTTAATTGTGAACATTGTGAATCTATAGAGACAATTTTAACAGGAAATACATGTTGCTTAAAATTATTTACAGATTCTTTTTTTTTTTTTTTTTTTTTAAATGAATTTATTTTTTGTTACACTTATCAGTAAATAGATGAAGGTGCCTTACATAAAGCAACGCAAGGTGCAGAGATACCTGTAGGTAGGTGTTTTGGATGATTATTTCATGGTGAAGTTTTACCAGTGTTGTTACTATTGTAGGGTGTGTTATTGATGGCCAGAAAAAACTTAACTGCTCATTTACATTACCATTGCACAGATATACTGCTGTGGCAGTTTAACATAAAGTACTTATGGACAAAGTTCAGACGGCTTCTTTCAACTGCAGCAGTGTTTGGTCTTTCAGAGGGGAGAGGGTTAAAGAATGTCTGTAATCGCTGACACACCTTTTAGATTTGTATTAATCAGAAATTATTTCAGTCATCACTAAACAAACAATAAAGCGTGAAGCTGCTCTATGACTATTTTCTACACTTTAGCAACACTCACTTTAGTAACATTCACACGGCAGAAATTTGACTGACACCTGCAGCTCATGTCTGTAAAAGGTGATGAAAAAAACAGGGTGAATGCGTTGTTTGTAGCATGGATCCATGTTATTAATGCGTCATGAAGTTATGGCGAAATTTATAAGCAGGTAGGACAGCATCAAATGTAAAATGATCTCTGGTTCACTTAAATAGTGAAAATCACAGACCCTAAGAATAAAAACACTGTGTGCAGCGCTACAGTGAAATACGTTTTTTCACCAATCTGTGTTGGGGTGACACACATAAATCAATGTTTAGGAAACACTGCAGACAGTCACATTTATTTTTTCCCTTGCCCAAACATAAAGTTTACTTGCCCCGCTCAAGCAGGTGTAAGTGTTAATTTTGAGCCCTGAGTTAAAGCCCTAGTGTGTGGTGCCTCTTTAAGGTACAGAGAAATATTCAGTCAGCTGTTTGGACAGCTTTGCCAATACCATTAGTCCCACAACAATCACCCAAACATCTGTTCACTGATACTGATTATTAGTTTAGTGTCCTTTCGCTTGAAATAAGCCGATCTTTATTATTATTCTGATTACATATAAAACTCACAGTTTTGCATTCAGTCTGATATATCACCTAAATGCCTTATTAATGTTGTTTGACTGAAGTTGCTCTGCACAATACTTTAGTTCTAGATTTGTTTTTGTTTTTTTGGTAGGTAGGGAAAACCTGACATAAGAAGTAAAGGGCTTCAACACTTGAAGAAAAGCCCATGTTGAATGTACGTTTGATGCAAGATTAGAATATAATTTTCTATAGAATATAATGTTCTATTATGTATATTGCTCTCTGGAATGATGGATACCTTGTAACAGAAGTGGTAGACTGCATTTCCCAACCCAAATTTCAGCTTGTTTGACAAAATTTGTCTAGACATGTCTTGATACAGTTGAACAGTGTGGTGAAATGTGGCTGAAATAAGTTGCGTAGGATTTAACATTTGACAGATCTTATGCCTCACAGTACATTTAGTATGATCTACGTAAACTGAATAAAACAGATAATTTGTTGGCAAGTTTTTCATCCACCCCTATTGTGACAGACAGAGATAATGAAATAAAATTCGACCTTTTCTTCCTGTGCTCACACAGATTTTGCAGATAACTAACCAAGCAGTTCTCAAGCTCCCCCATCTTCCTCAGCAAAAAGATGAAACAACCTTAGAGGTGAGCTTTAGTGGCATATAAAACATACTTATCACAATATCATGTATTTGCTTGATTTAATTCTCTTGCACAACAGCTGCTCACTAACTATTAAAAGGAATTCATATTGCTCAATTCCTGTTTTTGTGAATAAGCTGTGCTGTAAGGTCCTTACTAGGCAGTTCCTCTACAGGAAAGTCTTGGTATGCTTTCTGTTTTGCAACATTTTTGTAATATTGTGAAAAAAGCCTTTCATGGTATGGTCTTATGAAAGGCACACAACATGTAACATCTGTGGTTCTACATTGTCTGGGCAGATCTTAACAACTACAAAAACAAAACAGCTGTTTTGTTTTAGGGAGTTACTGCTGCACATTTACTACAAGTAGCAGTAAATTTGTTTGTTTTCTTCAGGCTCGGATTAGACACAGTATCCCGAGCGGTGACACGGAGATCACTGCCCAGAAACTGGGAGAAATCCTGCAGAAATCAGAAGGCAACCAGGATGCCTGGGCACTTCTTCGAAAGGGACATGTCATACACATTGATCAGTTCTTCAACCCTGGCTTCATCCCCATCAGTAGGGCATCTTGTTCGGAGGAAACCTAGATATAAGTTCTGTAAAAATGTATAAAGCTGCACAGATGTAAGAAGTTTACAAGTGTCCACACATTGGTGTTTGAGTAAATGTAACTTAATCTTGATGTTACTCACTTCCACTTTTTATGATTAAAATATTTGCAACATTGCTACTAACACTATTAGTAGTATTAACAATATACTGATCAGATTACTTTAATAGGTATCTGTTGATACAGATTATGATCAGATTCCAACTTGATTTTAGCCATTTTACAGTATATGTTCATTAAAAAGGTATCAGACACATTTGAATGACAGCTTTATAGCTTAGTCAAAAATCCTTTACTTTTTAAGAGCTACCTAATCCAAATGTTGAAGGTCCTGGTTGAAAAATATTCAAGCTCAATTATTGACCTCAAAGAATAACTGGGAGAATCTGACATGTGTAACTGATATGAGGGGATGCTCTACAGATAAAATGTATCTCTCTGATACTTTATAAATGAAGTTGTATTTATTACACAATTGTTAAGTCTGAGGTTTTATTTAGGAATAAAATCATGCATTTCAAAACTCATACATTTCAAAAGTCATACATTCTTAAAACATTAAATTGTAAATGAAAATTATAATAGAAATTTGCACTATGAATATTTTCTTTAGATGCAGTTAATACTTTACTAGAAAAATACTATGTTTATTCCTCTGATACTGTAAAAACTTTGCAAATAACAATTCTGCATACTGTAGCTATATATAAAGTGAAGGCAAAATGCACTAATGTGGAAAGAAAATTAAGGTATAGATTGCGTTACAATTTTATATTTTCTTTTACAGCGTAATAACAGGTGCATTTTCAGAAATAACAAAAAAGCTGTGTATAAAGTCCTGGCATGGATGCAGTTCATCAAGACACATTCTGTGGCACAGAAATGGGTCGACTTCAGCTCATTTACCAAATACCATGAAGGTGTTTTCTATTTACAAAATGTAGACAAGATTGTTCATGATTTTGTTGGATACCCTTCCATCAAAAAAAGATGTTTCCCACAAATTAATTTAACAATTTGAAATCTAACTAAAGTATTAGTTAGTAGTAACTAAGTATTACTATACAGTTAAAATCTAAAGTAAGTAAGTCAGAGTTTGAGGATGAATTGGATTACTCGCCTGCTGCATATGTATACTGAGGATTTACAGCAATCCTGTTACAATCTTGTTACTTGTTACAGCTCACATTTCAATGGGGTGTAAGCAATTTGAAAATGGATGAACAGTTAGGACATTTTACATTCAAAGGAAGAAAGAAACAAACTTATTAATGTACAAATCCTGCCTAATGTATAAACTACCTAAAGTTCACATCTCTTGGCTACATCTGTGAGTTTTTAAGTGACTTCCTTCGTATGGATTCTGTAGAGTCGTCATTGAAAAGCCGTTCAATAGTAGAGACAAGTGAAGCTTTTATAGCACGACCTAATCCTCGGGCAGCAAACACATAGAGTACAGGGTTAAGAGCACTCTTTATGTACACTAGGAACAGTGAGATGTATATGCCGGAAACTGCTCTTTTATATAGAGCATCCTGGTGTGGTTTTTCTATAGTCAAAGCCCGCAGGAACCGACAAACAAAATAGGGCACCCAACAAGTAAGGAAGAGAAGCATGGTGACAAAGAGCACGTGGTACATCCTCATCATCCTGCGGGCAGTTGAAGGGACAGAAGAGGTCGGGGTTGAGGGGATTATTTGTTGTACTGTGACCAAAACGGCTAGATTACTTCCGAGGAACACCAGAAGGGGCAAGATGAAACCTGTTATTGTTTCTGTAACAAATAGCCCCATGTTGAAGCCCCCACTTTCCAGGCAATGATATGTACCATTATGTTCCATTAGGATTGTGGTATGGAAGTATGGAGCAGACAGAATGATGGCTGCAAACCATAAGATGCCACAGGCCAGAGGAACAGCCCAGGAGGGCCGTCGCAGTCGGGCCCACACAGGCCTTAGTAGACACATGCATCGTTCCAGAGACACAGCGCAGAGAAGGAATGCAGAGGCATACAACCCTAATCCTCGCAGGAACATGATCAGCTGGCAAAAGACCAGGCCAAATGGCCAGCTGTGGTTGTGAGCGATGTAGCCCAACATGAGGGGAGTACGTAGGACCAACACCAGATCAGCCAGTGCGAGATTCAGGACATAAATACGGAAACTGTTGGCAGCGCGTGTCTCCTCAGTGCTGCCTCTGCGCACCAGGTGACGATGATTCCGCAATCCAAGTGCCCAAACCACCAGCCCATTCAGAGGTACACCCACCTGGAGGAACCAAATAAAGCAGGCAGCCATTAGAAAGTAGTTTATTAGTGTAACATTTGGCAAAGTGTTTGTTTTTGCTAAAACGGCCAGCAGCCTAATAAACTAAAGATAGAAATACAAACGATTTGTCTATCAGCACCTCTATGTCACATTTCGACGTGATCGACAACCAACAGATGATCGAGACTCTTATTACCTACAATGCAACCTTTTTGTTAATATTCCCTATGTGCAGACACAGCATGCAACATGTATGGCACAGACAGGCTCTGGAGCTGTGAAGGATTTCTCACCAGGAAGATGAGCACAGTAGCTGTAATTTCGACTCCTCTGATTGCTTCGTTCTCCCAAGAGCTGCTCGAATTGTGAGGGCTAGTTAGAGGCTTGTTCAGCGGGCCAGAAAACTGGGTTCCATTAATATGAGCCATTGAAGTGATGTCAACGTTGAAATGAGCTGAAACACAGTAAACATGGTCTTACTGATAAACAATGTCACTGTAAGTTTTGGCATTGGCAAAGAAAATGCAACACACATAATTACATAGTAATGCAGAATGAATAAAGTTGCTAAAACTTAGACAAGTTGATGTCCAAATCACTCATCAACATGACACCATACCACACACTTCCTTCCTTACATTTGCTGACATTTTTTTCACTGCTGAGAAATCCTGTGTCTCAACTATAAAATTATGTACACTAAATTCTGAGCAAGAAAGCAAGTTTAGTACTGCAATTTTCCATCATTATTTCTGCCAAACTGTAACACAATCCCACTTGTTTTTATCAAGAAGACAATGAATTTAAATTGTGTTGCATTTGATTGCTAGAGATATAAACTAACTTTAACTACTGCTCACCTCTAGTCTAGACCCTCTCACAGACCAAAGGAAATCCAGAGTTTAGCCACCTAAACACCTGCTTTTGCTCACTAAACGTGAGGTAATTGCCCACCAATTGATGTATTTTTATTTTATTCATCCGACATGATTAATAGGATGCACACTAAATACTTGTTTGTGGTTTCATATTAGCAATAATGATAAAGAGAAAGGAATCAGATTTTTTCCCCCCTGCACCCATTGCTGCCGCAGGGCCCAGTGTGAAGGTACATCTAGACTGGGCCTGTTTGTGTGCAGCTGGAATGAGAACGGCATGCATGCACACACTCCTGAATTAAGGAACACACCTCATTTGGTCTACACAGCAGCAGTGCTAACCTGTGCCAAAGCTACTAATAATAGCTGTGGTTCTGTAGTTAAGAGCTCATACGGTTCAGCTCTGTACAATCCACAGTAACTAAAACGATTTAAACCGTAATTTAAGGTCAGATTGGAAATGCTGCATGTAATCAATTAGATGTTAGTGTAAAAAAAAATGTGATTCTTACCTCCTTTATTTGTCGTGTGTGGGAGAGCCAGCAGGAGATAAAGAAAAGGTGTGCCTGCTGGCTCTTAAATGAACAATCATGTCCTCTCTCTCTCTCTCTCTCTCTCTCTCTCTATTTCTCTTTCCTGTGAGTGGTTGCAACACATAGAGCTATAAACCTATCTTCACATCACAAGCATTAACGTTTCCGTCGTATTTTCTTGAGTAAAATACCATTTCCTTTGTATCCAAACCACTATTATCTATTCCTGTGTATGAGTATCTTGAAAAATATAAAATAGCACAGCTCATGTTAGGTTTTAATGTGACTGGGAAATTGTGCTCTCTAATTTACTTTTTTATTATAGACAAAATCTTCAAATTATCTCACAAAGTTAACTAGTTAAAGCTAGAATATTAATTCAGTGATTTGATTTGCACCTAGCAGAGGTTGAGTTAACGATGTTGTACTTGTCCAACATTCTAGACACCTAAACCACCATTACACATCATATTTACCTTAGCTTGTTTATATATTAGTTTATTTTCATCAGTGATGCCATCAGTTGCAAATCTGAGGAAGGTCTACATGGCATCATCATAGCTCTGTTTTTTAACAGTGGAAAACATTTTTAAAACTCGTTTCAATGTTTGTTTTTATGGTAAATGGCCACTTTTATGTAAAGCGCTTTACAGTGTTGTTTGGGCAAGTCACCCATTCACACACACACACACTCTCAAACCGATGGCTGTTGCTGCCATGCGTGGCGCTAACCTGACCCACCGGGAGCAACTTGGGGCACTTCGACATGTAGCCCGAACGTGGCCCAGAAAACAACTGGAGTTAAAGTTATGAACTTGTAACCCCTTTTAGACATAGGGAGACCCATATTACTTTTTATACAGTCTGTTGAGTTTTTTAAATTATAAATTGATATATTGGCCATTATTTGCCCATCAATCTGCACTCATCTGCACCAATGCTTTAATACAATGATGTGCAGGGCTTGGTGTTCTACTCAGAGGGTTTTATTTTGTCTTATCAGTGCGGAGATTTTTCTGCATGCTGCTAGAATTGTTTAAATCTTGTTTGGTAAATTGTTCAAACTACATGTGATTATTATTATTACTCAATACAACTGCTGCTATGTAACATATCCTCTATGTAAAACACTAATCTGTCTGGCCGCTCTAAAACAAAGGTCTGATTGATGGAGTGTTACAAACACCATCTCTGGTCTCTCTTATTGTTGTGTACTGGGTCATTTCCCTGAGGGGAATTGCCTGGTTAGTCAGTTGACAAACTCTAGAAAGAGTCCTGGTGATCCCCAGCTGGTTCAAGGTTACAATTATTAAGGCCACTTTGCTCCTGGAAACATTCAGAGCCATTAGTGAGTTTGATACCATTGCCTCGGTCTATGCCTTACCACAGTTTTAAGGCCCGCTGAGATTCTCTATTGCCTTGTTTTGTCTTGACCTGCAGTGGGATTTCTGAGCCCTTATATGCACAGGTGTGTAACTTGTAATTAACAAGGTCTAATCTCCCACATATAAACTCAGGCTCCAGTTACATTCCAAACACATTAAATTGAAAAGCAAAAAAATTGCAATCAGCCACATTTCAGAGTCCCAGCTTTTGGAATGAATAATACATACACCCATCAGTTACAACATTAACCCCCCTGGTGGTTTTAATAGTAAAATACAATTTATTTTTTTTAATAAAATTATTATGAGCTAATGGGTTAACCACCTTTTAGGACATTAAATGTTTAAGTAAGCTTCACTTTCACAGGTTAGTCCCTGAACCAGTTGAGAGTGATCTTGTGCCAAAACAGAGAGACACACACGGACAGACAAGCATTCATATTTAAGGGCATCATGCTGCCCAACCATAGTGTTGTTTAAAATAGTGCAATACTTTTACTTTTACTTTTAACTATTACTTATTTAAGTTTAGTTATTATTAAGACCACCAGTATTAATGTTGTGGCTGATGTGTGTATCCAAATGGATTTCATTTTACAATTGTTAAAAAACATTTTGTTTTTATTTCATCAGGGACAAAATCTCAGTTTTGTGAGAAAAAAGTCAACACTTTTTGAAGCTATGTGTGGAGTTGCTACACCCAATGAACCACATGATGTAGGTTGTTGTCTGACATGTTTTTATTGGGCAGTTTTTCTGAAACTGTACATGTTTTGACACAGCAATTGCATCCAATTTAGCACACAGCTGTGGTTTAAACCCCTGTAATTTCCGGTTCAGCTGAAAACTGGTTGGATCTCATTGCCCAAATTTCTTGCTTGTTGATAGGTATTTTAAATATACATTTTAGACATTTTAGGCACTTTTTTCAAAGTGACTCACAATGAGGGACGCACAGTAACCACTTGGGTGTCTTCCTTTGACACGTGGACTGGAGGAGCTGGGGATGAACCACGGGACCTGCAGTTAGATAGGGAGCCTGCAGCACCTCCTGGGCCACAGCTTCCCTCAAGAGATGCATCAATACCTGATGGACATCTTAACAAATCGATCAAAGCAGTGCATCAGTTTAGTAAACAGTACCTGCTCTTGCTATGTTACTTCGCCATGGATCAGGTATATTTGAAGAATAAATATCATATATGGCCACATATGACATACTGGAGCTGTCTTGTGTACAAGCTGGCTGAGCGTCACTCTCATCCTCTCCAAATTGACGTAAACATACGGTATGCCTAATTTTTTATATTATTTCTTAGCTTCCTTAGACATCCCTCCAAACTAGCTTGTCTTGTACATAATCAATTTTGTGGCTTGTCTAGTATGTATTTACATTTTCTGTCTGCCCAATGTTGGGTTTGTTCCGGGTACTACAGTTTCCTCCCACAGATTAAAAAGATAGATGTTAGGTTAACTGGTGACTTGCCCATAGGTGTGAATGGTTGTCTGTCTGCATATGTCTCTCTGTGTTGGCCCTGTGATAGACTATCATCCTGTGACCCTGAACAGGAGAAACACTTAAGCAAACAGTTGGAGGAAGTGATGTCTCTATGGTCTGTATGTGATTCAAACCTGAGGGGTAAGTGTGACAATGACAACTAACCACATGTGAATGCACCCTGTGAGTGTGGGAACAATAGAAGTTAGTTATAATTATGCATAGATGTCTTATAAAATTGATCTTGACCAAAGTTACACATAAACACAATATTGCTAAGCTAAGAAGAAACACAAATTTCTTTGTTGAACACCCAATAAAAATACAAAATCGTGGCTAAAAAAGTATAGCAGCACTTAAACCACCTTTGGCAGGACCCTTAATCAAGCATTTTCTGTAGCTGTGGATTAGACCTGAACACCCTTCAGGAGCTATTTTGGATCATTCTTCCTTACAGACCTGCTTCAGCTCAGTCACCTCTTGAGGTCATTCCACAGCAGCTCTATTTGGTTGAGGCCTGCGCTCTGACTGCACTTCTATGAAGACAGAGTTTGTTTTCAAAGCCATTCTGTAGCAGATTTACTTCAGGTTATTGCCCTGCTGCATCACTCAGCTTCTTCTTTGCTTCGGCTTGCAGACAGCTACCCCGACATTATTCAGAAGGTTACCTTGATGACTCCCAAATAATGACGATCTCTCCATCCTACTCCAGTGCTGGGAAGTTGTTTTCATGTTGGTATGTTTTTCCACCATACCTGGAGCTCTGTGTTCTTCCTTAAAAGACTACTACTACTACTACTACTACTACTACTACTACTATCCACAAAACATTTCTCAGTCGTGCTGTGGAGTGTCATGGTAGTTTTGGCAAACTTTAGGCATGCTGCAATGTTGTTTTTGGAAAGCAATGGCTTCCACCATGGTGTCTTAACATGAATACCAAGCTAGAGTTTTGTTTATGATTGACTCATGAACAGAAATGTTAAAATCCAGTGAAGTCTTTAGCTCTAGGGTAATTTTGTTTTTGTGCTGTTGGAGTAATCTTGGCTGGACACCCACCTATAGTCAAATTGTCTCAGTTTATAGAGAAAACATCTAACAGCAGGAGGGGGCTGCAGCCCCAACAGGCCTTATGAACTGCAGTATGAACAGAAGGACTGTGGTCCCATCAGAGCTAAAATGGACGAGGAGGAGAACGGTGTCCTCTTTCAGATGAACTAACATTGTAGTAACCGCAGAAGAAATCAATCTTCAGATTTTTCTTTTGAGCCATTTTAAAGGGAGGGAGGTTGGTTCCTTTAAAAGGGACTATATAAAAACATCCTTAACCTCATGTGGGTGGCTAGGTATGTTAAGCTGGGACTGGGATGACACCAGGACAAGCCACAAGAAGAAAGTTAGCCAGCAAAGGCAGTGTTGCTCTGTGAATTTTCTGCTCAGACACCACCATGATGTGCGCTGTACAGTTCGAGCGGGATGGATAGGGATTATAGGGCTAATACATAAGTCTGGAAGATTCTGTGTTTTTGTTAACTTGCTTTTGATTTTTATTATGGAGGACATATTTTGTATGTTTTTAAACTATTAAAATGTTTACTTCTAGCTTTAATTTTATACTTACTTTTAGAGGTTTAATTTCTAAGTATTTAAATCATATTTTGTGTCATTTTATCATTCTTTTTATCTTACATTTTTTTATTATGCATTTATGTTTTTTGTAATTGCTTGCTTAGGGTATTCTGTTTATCTGCTGTAATGTACGTTGGTCTACTCCTGGTTGTTGTGTGCTATAAATAAAGATTGAATTGAATTGAACTGAATTGAACTGAGAACTGAGAAAAATAATAATCAATGACTTGACTTCCCAAGTCTGTCTGTTGCTCTCATCCTTAATTCATTCATCTCCAATGAAGGTGCTGAATATGAATATTTTTTATTATTTGGAGTTACACATGTTAATTAATGGTATTTTTTCGGAACCGAACATGGAAAGTTGGCATTTCTGACATTGAACAAACACGACTTAGACTGTACTTTGTCTCAGTGGTTCCAGAACATTTAACAATATCAACAACATACAGTTTATTTTGTCCTTAGAGCATTGGTTTAAATATTAGTATAACAACTTTTTAAACATTTTTCAAATGTGATCCCCTTCTTTGAGCATGTTCCTCACTCTGGCCTCGTCCTCTTGTAAATGTCACATGCTCCTTAAAGTTGTTAAACATGTGCAATTGCAGTGAAATATACAGTGTAAACTGTCTTTACAAAGACAGTACTTGTTGGTGGGATCAATTCTTTGAAAGTTTTCAAGACATGTGGATTAAATAAACTTTAAATGTTACTGCACCTTAACTTGTTTTAAAATCAAAAGTATTCATGGCATTGTTTACTTTGATGACTCCTCTGCTGTACTCTAAAAACACACCCTTGGGATTTTTGCCAGTACAGGGGTGCCTGGTTGGCTGGTGGTTGGGATGCAGAAGGCCCCGGGTTTGAATCTGACCCCAACAAGGGCAACTGAGCCCGGATAAAAATGGGAGGGTTGCGGCAGGAAGGGCATCCGGCGTGAAAACCAATGTGCAGATCACGTGCCGCTGTGGCGACCCCTAAAGGGACAATAGCTGTTAATTTTGAGTTTTTCCCAATAATTGTGCGGTACTCAAGGTTCTCCAGGAGATGGCAGTGTTGCTCATTTGGCAGATGAAGGAAATCATTTCTGTCTCCATGCGGTGTCTGGATGTAAATGTTTTTTGAAGGCAGTAGTTTTCTTGACTGATTAGACTGTGATTCTGAATATCTGAGCTTTAAATGATTCTTGTCTGAGGGAATTTTATTGTCATAATTGAAACGCGAGAGATGTTCACTGAAATATATTTCACAGATGATTTTTAATGATGTTTACTATGCGTTGAAAATTAATCAGTTAAGCAGCTTAACAAACAGCTTGTTAACCGGTCACTTTCAAAACTAATCCAAACTATCAACACAAACAGAACCTGTGATAAATAGGAGTCCTGTAAAAGTTATCTAAGTTTTTATAATTCTAATCACATAGTCTTTGTTTATTTATTTAAAAAATTAGCAATTTCAGTGTTTGTATCTGTCAGTACCACATTCATTCCAAAAATTATATCTGATGCATTTGCCAATTGGCAAAGTGGAATTCAACATTAAAAGAACAACATAACTAATAATTATTTAGATACAGAGCAGCGTCATAAGGATGTTTCTTTAACCTCAACTTAATTTAACTGATGGAGAAAATGACTAAAAAGATTCGTTTAGTTGACCTGTCCAGCGTGTACCCAGCCCCACCCCGAACAGGATGAGGGGTGACAGATAATAGATAAATGGAAGGATATTCTTTTAGGAATTAGACAGTCGCTGATTTCATCATCATCAACAAAACACATATTCCTTATACATATTCCTAAAGGTACCACTTTTATACTTGGGCATTCAATATTTATCATGATCACACATGTGATCCCAAATATTTGTTATTCTAGGAGAAATATTGAAATAGATACATTTAGATCCAGTGTGGAAGCCAATTAATACTGTCACACTTAGTCTTCATCACCATCCAGTTTGATTGATAAAACTCCACTGATGGTTGGCAGAGACAGAACGAAGAAACAAGAACAAACTAATAATGAAGTTACTTTATGTGTCTTGAACTAATGTGTCATAAACACTTGAAAATTATGTCTAGCAACAGATGATGTCTAGCAACAGTGGCAGCTAAAATGTTGTCATGACAACTAATTTCCCTGATATCACACAGAAAAAAACGAATACGTCAAAGACTATTATTTGCATGAATGTTAAGATGTGTTCAGAGTTAATATTTACTAAACTATATCAAGCTTTTTTTGTCTTTTAAAATATCAAATGACACTACATGTAAGACATTATGAAAAACCTCGACCTAATTGGAAAGTTCAGTTTAATTAATTTGATCTTATACAGCTCTGTGCAGAAGTATTGTAAAGGGCATCCACAGTGCATTTTCTTTTTGGACATGCTTTTTCTAGTAATATTAAAATTAAAATATTTATTATTAATAATGTTATATTATAAAATACAACAAACAATAACAATTATAAGACACTGAAAAAATCTCCACGCAGAGTTGTGAGGACTCATTATTTAAGTACTGGATCATGGATCATTCCAGGTGGAACAAAATGTGAGCATCTTTATCCATGAACTTCATCAGGTCTTTATCATAGAGGAATAACCTTGGAGGGACTATTCATTTATGGTTTAATACAATTCTTCTTTTTGCTAATAATAATGCAGTTTTATAATATTTATAATATTTTGTGGTTTGGTCGATCACTGTAGCTGTCCAAATGCTTGGCCCCAATTTTGTACACTTAACTTTGGATAAATATTTCAGTGGTAATCTATGAGTCAATTCTGCTGGAGCAACATCTATGCAAAGCTTTGTCAAAATGATCATAAGGTTTTGTCACTCTTGCTGTTGCAATTGTGGATATAATGCACTGTAAATTGAATCAAACTAAATTTAAGCACAGACATACTTTATTTATGCTTTCCACAATAGCATCATAGGTTTCTTCATGAAATGTCTCTCAGTTTTCATTTTCCTACCTGCTTTGGTCTAAATCAGGGGAGCGACAGTCTAAAAAGATAAAAATGCAAGAGGCCAAAATCAATTAAAATCCTGAATTTGTATGGATGCTGGAACTCTTTGGATTCTGGGACTGAGGAAAGTGATGGGCTTGAATATACTGGATGGATATTGATCTTTTTATGTTACTGTAGTTTCTTAATCCTTTAAAATGGTCTGGAAATGACCTCTTTACTTTTGGTTTTTCGGTGTTTCACATGTTGGAAAGTCCTCTTTAGTTTCTGTTTGGTGACAGTGAAAGTCTACAATACTGACCTATAATTTGTAACAGAATACATTATAAGGGAACTCCCTTACAATGTACTGTTTTATATATTATAAACTAACAAATACTCAAGGAAGCAATCAACTGGTAATGTTTATTTAGAACTAAAAAGAAAATATTTTTTAAAAATGAACACTAATATTGGCTTTCATGGAATCGTGTGGAAGCACAGTTCGAATAACCCCTAATTTTTAAAATGTGCGTATATTTAAAGTAGTTTGTGGAATTGAATCATAACTAGCATTGGTCTTTCCACCCCTAAAGCTCACCCACACTTCCTTTAAACCTGCTAATTTTAGATGCAGGGCTTTTGATCTGGGGAAATCAAGTGCTTGTATGTTACTGCGAAAGAGGAGGAATAAAAGAAAACTTTGTGCTTCGCTGCTTGTATTGTCTACTATGACTTCCTAAATACATCTTGGTAATGATATGAAAATAAAATATGTCTTCTGAGCAATACAAAACTCAACCTGTGTCGTCTTTTTCTGAAACTTTCCCTGTGATGCTACATATGACGGCATTGAGAGCTAGAAATGTTATGAGATCATATCAGCTGTATGTCTGTCAGGTCTCTCATGTATATCCCACATATGACAGGAAAAGCGTAAAGTCGGGCTGTGAGGTTGCCCACGTGGAAATGCTGAAATAGAGCGCCTGCACTGTAGAAACAGAGAGAAAAAGAAAGTAGATCTTTCTTTTGGCTAGACATAAATACAACATAATCCTTTGGCTCTAATGAACAAACTTTCAAGCAGGCTTTTGTTACTGTTTTCTCAGTAGTGGCTTAGAAATGAATTGAAAGTAGATGAGGTTATGAATGAAGGTGATGTTGATGATTTAAGTCTTTTCAACAAAATGTTATGGTTTGTCCCTTCAGTTTAAGTTCAAAAGAAGATGATGATCTGCTTTCCCCTTAACACCTTAATATGATGTCAGTTCCTCATTGAGGCAACAGACAGATATTAACAAGACACAAGAGGCTTCAAAGGGGGAAACTTATAGTGTGACTTCCTCCTAAATGTGTAATTTTTAAAGGACGAGACAGAAAGTCAGACCAAAGAAGTAAGGATATTGTTTGAACCCTTGTCAGCTGGCATATTACACATTGTGAATTTCCAGTACACTGGGGGGGGGTCCCTACCACATCTCTGCTTCTTCCCCCGCCTCCTCATATACTTTCAACCTTTTCCCTTCAATGACTACATCACCTCTCTCTCTTTTCTAATGTCTTTCTTCTTCGACGTGCTCACAGGAATGTGTTGTATATGACACTGGCTCACTGAGTGAGATGTAAGAAAAGTTGATGAAGCTAAAGTGTGCAGCCAGCCAGTCAGACAGTGCTATTCTCAGCGCTGGAGCAGAGGGGGAAGGGTATAGGTAGCGAGAATGGATGGGGAGCCACCTTGTCTTCTCAGAAAAGGAGCAGTATGACTTAGTAACTGGGTTACCACAGCAAACACTGTGGGCAGTACAATACTGGGCCACTTCAGAGGTGGCATCTGAGATATATAATGAGGATAGTTTGCAGGATCAGTCATTTAGTGGAAAAGGGTCTCTTTAAAAATCCCCAGTGAAGACACTCCCATAACTGACAAACAGAAATCCAATTCATTACATGAACCTGCACAGTCATAGCATTCACTTATTCTACAGATGGTTTGATGAGAAATGGATGCTAAACCTCTCTATAAGTGATGGCGTTAAAAAAAAAAAAAAAAAAAACTAATATGAGACAGTACCGTGAATTTGACGACATTTTTACAACAAGTATGTTTTCATTCAGTCTCCTTTGTCCAATTTAAAAAAAAAAAACCCAGTTCACATGTTTCCGCTACTAGCACTAGTGAGAGTTTCTTTTACTGACAGTATAAGTGTTGTTACATTAGTAAGTCTAAGTAGGGGCGGCTGTAGCTCAGTTGGTAAGGCAGTCATCCATGGACCACAGGCTTAGTGGTTCGATCTCCAATTCCAGATAAATTTCAAAGTGTCTTTGGGAAAGACACTGAACCCCTAACAGGCCATTCCCTTCCCCATCTGTGCAGTGCTGGTCCAAGCCCAGTAGAAATTGGGGAGGGTTGTATCAGGAAGGGCATCCGGTGTAAAAACTGCACCAAATCAACATGCGAACAATGATCTGCTGTGGGGACCCTGAACTCACGGGATAAGACGAAAGGACAAAAAAAAAAAAACACTAGTAATTTGAAGTGATATTTTTAACATCTCTTGGATGACCGACCACAAAGTTTGTGCAACAAAACCCAGATGATAAGATCTGAATGACTTTCAGACTTTTCCTGTAACACATTCATGACGTTGACACTTTTGGATTTGAGGAAAGATTTGCAACAAGCATTAAAGGGATTTTACAGTTAGTTTGCATCCTAGTACACATGCAACGGTGTTCCCCTCAGGCTGAACCACAGTCGAGTTGGTGATACCTCTTTATCCAGGGATAAAATTTAAAGTTGGGTTTGTGTTCAAATTTTAGTTTATCCCACACTGCAAAACTAAATGTGTTTCCATCAGCATCAGCTGTAGCTGTTTAGATAATCACATGTCAGGATGCTAACACAGAGAGTCAATGTAGTGATCTTGGTACTGTGAGCATGTTAGCACATATCTCAAACCTGTACTGTGTCTTATGCTGTACACCCTTAGGAGCTGCTGTCCCAAGCAGGTTTTTAGAATTGGCCCTACAGTGAACATAAACCAAACTAAATGTTAAGTAAACATGTTAGATTTTGAGTTTGCTATTTAAAAATATAACTCTCCCACAAAGATTTGCAAAAAGGAAGCAGGCTGTTAATGTAAATTGTGTTTACTTCCATTTTTATACATTCTTTCTTTCTTGAGTCAAAAGCTGAGGGAAGCAAACACTGTGGAAAAGCTTTTGACAATTTGATTCTGAGATTTGTTTTCACAAGTAGACCTCAAAATTATAATACAGCAGTACAACTATATATTAAATTTGATACTATTATCAGATCAATGTAATGTGCGGTTACAAAATCTGCCTCTCTTAGCATCTCCAGCCTTAATAAAGCCCCATTATACTGACGTGATTATCCAAATGTCAGTTTAAAGAAGAGGAGGTTCAGATTTGTCACGTTGCTTAAACGCAGCTATGTACTGGATCCATTTTACTGTCAACTCTTTGACGTGATACATATTCAAACTAATAATTGAATTTCAACATAAAACTGACATTATCATCACGAGGGCCTCTACTGCTTTAATCACAGATGATATAACTGTAAATAATCTGTTTAAAACCAAGAAATGAATATTTTATTCTGTAGGCAGCATTTACATCAAAGATAAATGGCATCTTTCTCCAAATTTGTTGCGTGATTTTCTTTTTCTTTTTAGTAGTCATTCTGTTCGAAGGGGATTTTACATGACTCACACAGCAAGTGTATAAAAAACAGGTAAGCCCACATTTTAGTTTACTGTTCAACAGGAGAAAGAAACGAATACAGAGGGTGGAGTGAAGACAGAAAAGAGAGAAGCGCTGAGCAAAGGAGAGAGGCACCAGATGCTGAAAGAGGAAGTGTGGCCGATGTGGAGACAGGTCAGTAACTACCTTACTACAATTATAACAGGCACACAGACCTACTTCCTGACATCGGAACGTAGATTAGTATCTCAAGTCTCAACTAAAGAGACTGACATATAACAGCACATGTACATCCTGTTGTTGCTCTTACGATCTCTGGAGAGAAATCATAGGTACGGAACATTACTGCTAGTTCCTGCTGCCCCACACCCAGGCTTCTTTTAAAAACTTGTCCGAGTCACTGAATTACATCAAGAGTGTGACTGGGGAACTCTTCTGAAAGACAGTTCACAGTGTTCAAACCTACAGAAAAGGGGTTTTAGATTTTTAATGAAACCAAGCATCAAGCTGAAATCACAGAGAATGGAAGGTAGAAAAGGCCTGTAATATCAAACTGAGAGAATTAGAGTTTAAAGTGTTTACTAGGAATACACTGCTGTCATACTTTTTTCTCTTTTTTGGGGCAATTGTGTCACTAAGTCGGTGAGTTTATTATTAAAAAATCTTTGTCAGTGTAACTGTAGTCTAGTTTACCACAGATTCACACAATTGTCCAGTTAGTCGCTTGTGTAGTAGATACTTGTGAATCAAACACTTGACTTCAACTCTGATCTCTGAAAACCAACCATTGAACAGTGTGTGTCACCCCCTGCAGGACACGAATGAGGTGAGCATGAGAGGAACCCAACATCACATCTCATCCCAGATTGAGGTTAATGCTAATCGTGATAGGGGTTGTTTATCATCAGACACCTAACATGTTAGCATTAGCTTCACTTTGGGAGATTTCACCAAAATGACTAACTGGACACTACTGCAACCATTGGTACCGGTTTTGGTGGAAAAGGACTCAAATGCCACTGAGGAATATGATGCGTAAGGACAAAGGAATTAACCTGTATGGATTAATATTTCAGACACAGACAGACACAATGTGCCACTGATATCAGTTGTCCACAAAGTTGCCAAAATGCTGCAGTAATGGCACAGGGAAAATAACACTTTTAACACATTTTTAAGTCGTAAGTAAACACGGACACTTGCATCTTTTTAAGTTATTTGAGCTGACTGGATTTCTTCTCAGGCATGTACAGATCCTTCTGCATCGACTCTTCCCCAAAAGATGCCATTAGATCTCAGTAAATGTGCAGCTTAACATCTGAGAAGCGGTTTGTAGCATGTAGCATTTACACCTTAGTATAAATTAACATTTTAGCATTATATATGGAAGTATTGTGTTGCAAATTCTGTATTTTACCTGTGAAAGCAGACAGCATGGTGAGACGCCGACTACCATGTGCTGACAAAGACAGAGAGCATGCAATCTCACCATATTCAGTCATTTCTAATTTTAAAAAGCACAGATTAGAAACTTTTCGACTTTATATGCTAAGTAAATAATTTTCAACCATCTGACAATAGCACATGAATGTAAAGATAATGTTCACTGAGCTTTCTTGCAAAGTAGTTTCCTTGCTGAGATATCTATCTGAAATCACAGCAATTAGCAACAAACAGAAAAGTAAAAAAAAAAACATCACAAAACAGCTAAATCTCAACAAACATTAAAAAAAATCTAATCAAAAAAATGTAACACTTACAGCGAAGGAGTACTGAGATGCACTTTGCTTAAGATTATCACTAAGTGAGCTTTTGAATGTCATTTGCTTTGTGTTGGTTGGTTAGATGTTTCACACACAGGTGAAGTCAGACGGTTCCACCTGAATCTTGTCTTATATTTGGAATCTGTCTTGTAAACCAGCCTTTTATGTGTACAATGTTTGTAAGACATATAAACGAAATAAAATAAAATGATCATTAACATCCAGTGTGTTTCCGAAGTTTCCTTTTAGCAAAGTTTAGACTTTTAATTTTGTGTTTAGATGAGAACGAAAACTCTGCATCTGCTTTTTCTGTGTAGTCCATATCAACACTACTTGATGTTTAAATGAATTATAAATATGAAAAGCACTTTGAACATATACGGCTTTGGTCCAGACTGTGACGTTTCTGTGCAGTTCAGCTGTCATTTGTGGTGCTTTAGTCTTGTGACAGAATCCCTGTGTAATCTTTTAAACCACTTTGTCATTAGTTCAGATTCCCTGAAAATGAAAGGATTACAGCCTTGGACTCTTAAATGAAGAATACATAGGATTTTAAAGAAAATCCACCATCCAACTACTCAATCAAATGATAATTCGGTCCATATTGAAATAAAAATCTTTATAATAAAATATCAAGCTCAGAATATTGTGTGATTTCTCAAACATGGCAGCCTACGGTTATTATATTTTAAATTGTTTTAACTTGAAGACTTTTAGGATTGTAAATTACCTTGTATGAGCCATCCAAGGGTCCACAGTTTAGTTAGCCAGCTAACATGAGAGAAAACCATAGAATAGTCATGATGTTTGTGTGTTATTGTATGATTTGTTTTGTGTTTGCGCAGTAATTTAGTAATTGTTTCCAACATTAAATGTTCCTAATATTGGAGCACGATTAGGGCCCGGGTATGTATGAGCCAACCAAGGGTCAACAGTTTTGTTTTATTTGTTTTACGTAATGTGTGTCCGTGAGTAATGTAATTGTTTTATGTAATGTGTGTTTGTGATATGTGTCTGTGTACTGATGATGTCATTAGTGACATCGTATGGCTTTGATAGTTGCCTTTAATGGTTGCCTTTGTAGTTTACCTTTTAAGTTGTTGATCAGTGGTCAAGGAAACAATGCAATGCTAAGGGTTTGCTAAAGAGAGATGCAGTTCAGCTCAGCTACCGAAGTGAACAGATGTGACACGATAGCTGGAGCAGAGGAACTAACTACAAGGTGGTGTGGACCTCAACAAGGTAGAAGAAAAAGGTTCTGTGTGTAGCTGTAGAGGCACACAGTTTCTTACCGAGTTCTTTGAGTTTACACATACTTTGAGAAACTTGATTGATGAAACTGCTAGTGAACGTGCTTGTAAGATTACTGTGCTTGTTGCATGTACAATTGATCCGTCATCGGCTAAGTTGAGAAGCAAGTACAATAAATGTTCAATGTTTGTCTAACAATCTCCGGAGTGAAGTATGGGCTGAAGCATCAGGAGCATCAGATTTGAGTAAGATCACCTCTACAGACCTATTCTGTCTGTGTGCTCGTGAGTCCTGACATGTTAGTCCT
This sequence comes from Channa argus, assembly GCF_033026475.1. Lineage (NCBI taxonomy): Eukaryota > Metazoa > Chordata > Actinopteri > Anabantiformes > Channidae > Channa > Channa argus. The sequence continues at coordinate 19,545,236 of NC_090198.1, forward strand.
AAAGCAGGTTCATTTGAGGTGATCACTGAGTCATAGCTTTCACTTGCCTTTTTATTATTTTTCATAATCAATGACTTCCCCCAAGATGAGGGAAAGTGCACAAGCAGTCAAATCTGTACAGTGCTGAATTGTATTATCTCATTTCGTTATTTTGCTGACAAATATATAACCACTGATTGTTTTGGCCTTAAAAAACCCTACAATTTCACTTGTGTGTGTGTGTGTATTTTTAAATACAGGTCAAACCAGGTAACCCAAGTTGTTTTATTAAAGAAAACCCTGATAAAAATGATGATGGGTGATAGTAATGACTAAATCAAACGAGCAGGTTGACCAGATACACAAAAATCCATACAATATTCTTGTTCTCAGTTAAGTCCATTATATTTGTATAATTTATTTTGTAAACTTAAATTCATACGTATGTCTTAGCAAAAAGAGTTTGTGCCAAGACATTTAATTTTGAAGAGGAAAACAGGGAAGGAAACATGTTCAGCTTTAAATAAAATATAATAAGATTAATTATTAGCTCAAAAGGGCAATATTATATAGTGTGCCCTTAGGGAAAATGGGGAATATAAGTAATGTTATAATTTTTGTAGTTTTTAACTCATTTTTTATGTTTTGCGATTGAAACGAACATGTACATTTTCCATTAAGTGGGGAGAACTGTGCCAACCAGCCCCGGTTTCCCCTACGCATGATCCTGTGTGCATGGGCGGACCAGTCAGTCAGCTGATCTCCAAATACTCCACACAATCTCTGTCCTCAGTACATGGATTTCGTCACACGAGTGATTTTTTTAGCCAATTACGCACAATGAGGGAAAAAACATACAGCTGCAGGAGAAGGACTCTCTACTTGCTGGGAATGTGTCGTCTGCGCGCACCTGGAGCCGCCGGAGACATGCAGGCAGAAGTGATTCTAACTTGTTTCCATTCTCTTTTATGATACTGAACCCCTGCGATTTAGTCCTGTGATGGGGAGACGCACATGGAGCTGCGGTGCGGTGATTCTGCTGGCCATCATCTGCCCGTGTTGTCCCGTCACTCTGGAGTCCATCCACTGGAGTAGCTCGAATGCAAAGTGAGTGGATAAATCCGACTGGAGGGAGGCAACTTTCTGCTGCTGCTTTGTGCATGTAATGCGAGCTAATGGATCCAGTTCAACAGGGGGGGAGCAAAGTACAAAGAGGGACCTGGCGTTTCCAAACAATTAGTCGATTAAATGTTTAGTATAGTGGGCTTAATCATTTCAGTAAATAAGGTAAATGACAAGTGTTATCAGGTTATAGTTTCTTCACTGTTTGGATTAAATACCTATTTAGTTTAGAGGTTGAATGCCTCTCATTGCACTTAAATTGAGTAGAGCAAGCGATCCATTATTTTCTTCATTAATCGGTTCATAATTGGAAAAAAACTCCTTGAAAATTGGAAAAGTTATTTGGACTTTTCTTCAAGTTGCTTGTCCAAAACCCAGACATATTCAGTTTATTTCCACACAAGTGAAATGAAAGCAGAACATCCTCACAGCTGAGAAGCACAAACTGGGGAGTTTGTGGTTGGAAAATGTCTCTTTTGGCAGGCTGTCAGAGATGCAGATTAATTTTCGGTCAGTCCACTAAGTCAAATCATGAACTAATCGTTTTTACTATAGCACTGTATATTTTGGAGCTTTGAACTAGATGATATCATTCGGGAGGGTTTAGGGCATCCAGAACTACAAGAAAGTGCTGAAAAGCCAGTCAGACATTATTAAACTTCATCACCCTGTCTTCTTCCCACACACAGATTTACTCCAGGTCGGGGTCTGGTCCTGTATCCTCAGATAGGGGACAAGATGGACATTGTGTGTCCCCGGGCAGATGCTTCCTCAGGGGAAAAGGAGGAGTTCTATAGGGTGTTCCTGGTCTCCCGCAGTCAGATAGAGAGCTGCACCCTCGACAAGGCGGACACGCCCCTGCTGAACTGTGACAAGCCTCACCGAGATGTCAAATTCACTTTCAAGTTTCAGGAGTTCAGCCCCAACCTGTGGGGTTTGGAGTTCCTCAAGGGGAGGGACTATTACATCACCTGTGAGTTCATGTAGAGAATACCTGCCATGTGTGTCTCAGTGCATGTGAACAAGTTTAACATCCTAAAATCAGTCCAACATAGACATAAGTTGCTCGTTCCTACAGGTGGAACATCATCGAATCAATGCTAACAACTGTTTCTTTTTCTTTCTTTTTTTTCCTCCTGGGGGAAGAGGAAGCCATCATACTTGGCTCCCTCTCACTTTGTCAGTTTGCGTGAGAATCAGAAAATGTGGCCTCGTTACTGGACTGCTGTTGGTTAAACCAGCACTTTAGTGACAAGTGATGCATGAGATAGAGAGCAAGTCTGACCGTGCAGCCTCATCCACCTCGCCATGCTCTGACAGCACACTTCGCTCTGGCAGGCCAGTGTGATTCCAAGGGCTTACATGCCCCAAATCACACAAGGCTTTTACAGCATCAGGCAGATTTGATGGGAGCTTTCATGGCAACGTGGCTTGTAGACTGTGAGATGTTGTTATCTGACCTAAATGCTGCTAACAAGTCTATGTGTGTGTTGGAGCGACGGGGTGAAGGAGAGTTCTTGGTGTGTGTATGTTTTTTTGTGTGTTTTTTTTTTTAAGTTATTGAATTATTACTAGCCTGTGTTGGGTATTTTTAAGAAGGCTAGCTCCTGAAATATTTTAACATATTACTGTTTCTGTCACCACCAACAGCTAAATTTATTAGTTGGTTTATAGGTTTGTTAATTTAGCTAGAAAATTTTACTCAGTGCCACTTCAATGGGTATTAAGCAAACCCTAATTCAGCAGTCCTGCAGTAAACCCTATTCTAATATACAGCTTTTGTTTTAAAAAAGTTGTTGATCATTTTGAAAGCTAATTTGTGCTGCTGTTAAACTTTACTGGTATGTACAGGGGTGTATTTCTGTTATTTGGCTTAGCCTTAATTATGAACTTAAAACAGAACAAAGTGACACAAATTCCTCTTTGTGTAATGTGATACAGTTCAACAGCAGCACAAACTACAGCCTCTAAATGATCAGGTAGGTGAATAAACCTCTCTAAAACAGCTGCTACAAAAACTGGATATTATCATCTTCATGTAGCGGCATTTATTGCAGCTCTCTTGCATCAGTTTTAACAACAACAACTATTTTGATAATTATTTAATCATTTAAGTTAGTGGTGAAGGAAAACTGCAACACTCTCTGGCTACATCTTCTAAAATATGAGGCTTTTATTTGGTCTGTGTAATTGCAATCCAGCTTTGGGTTTTAGACTGGTGTTTAGACAAAACAAGAAATGTGAATGTCTCACACTGGGCTCTGGGAACATGTGGTGGGAATGTCTAACTGCAAATCAGTGCACACTGATATTTTCTGGTATTTTACTTGCTCTTTCTATATTTTCTTGCATACAAGACCCATGCAACATTTGGATTAACTGTCTATAAACAACTTATAATGGAATATGCATAGCTTGGTAATCTTGTAACATGACGATTACATGACACTTAATCAAGAATCTAATGTTTGCCTTCTCTCTGTGTACATCAGCCACCTCTACAGGCACTGTGCAAGGTTTGGATAATACTAATGGAGGGGTGTGTCGAGCTAAATCCATGAAGCTGGTGCTGAGAGTCGGCCAAAGTAAGTATTTTGTGTTTGTATGCGTATGACAGTGGTTGTGTGGCTGAAAGAGAGACACTACAATAGTGCAGACAATACTATTCAGACAATAATGCTGAAAGAAATAACTGTGTCATTGTGGTTACCATGTAAGTATCGCAATATTATGACCTCCTTTCTAGAATTACTAAATCGTCAACTAATCTCAATCATCTGTTCATTCTCTTGAATAGAAATTATCACTACGAATTATCTCGAAACACTAATTCAAACCTCTGGCAGCTTAAGGCTGTTGGTACATGTGATCATTTAGACTGACTGTGGCAGATTAACATCAGAATAGCCAATGGTTCTTTTTAAAAAAAAAAAAAAAAAAAAAAAAAACTTGTGCTCTTTTTACTTTTTAAAATGTAATAAAGCAGATTCTTCAACATATTTACATCCCCTTTAAATGTTCTGAGAATACATCTTTTTATAAATATATAATAAATAAAATATTCATACATACATGTACATGTGTTTTTTCAGTTTCCTCTGAGTTTCAATATCATTAATAAAAGGCAAGTAACTTTAATAATTAAATAGCAAGCATTTTGGTTTACCCATGTATATAATTTTAGTGTGTATTTCAATGTGAAATAAAGATGCACACAGTAAAAGAATTTAGACAGATGCTGTGTTTCTGTGTGCCATTAACTTTAAAAGCAAAATCTAAAATATTCATATAAATTATTCAAGAGTTTGAGTTAGAGATGAAAAATCAGCATTTTATGTGTTTCTTAAGTGAACATAACTGAAAATAGTGGGGTCGTTTTACAAACACCACTGGTGTAAACAGAAAATATTAACAGCTCAGATTTAGTTGTAATCTTGTGTTAATCTCTACATATACCATCAAAAATCCTGTCAGTAAATTTGTGGCAGGACTGCAGTTTAAAGAGACTCCTATTCTACATCTGGATTTATGGATTGCGTTTTTAAAACTGAAAATCTGATGTAGTATGTAACATTCATCGTAAATGAATGTAACATTCATCGTAAATGTACCATGGGCTCATGCAAATTACAGTAACATCAGTGGTGAATAAATGATAATGAAGGGAAACAAAACTTAAAAGATGATATATGTTGAATCATTTTATCTGTCTGGACCATGAGTAATTTATGTAAATAAAACCAGCTGAAAAGTTTAGAGTGGAAATATCAATTTGATGGAATGGCTAACGACTCATAGACACCTGAAACCTCTGACAAAAGCCATGAACAACACACATCTGTAGGAGGGATAACAAGCAGGAAAGTTTGTTGAAGAATGTGATGTATTTTATGAGCTTATCATCTTGTCTTTTGTGTAAAATCTTAATTTTAGGATGAATTTCTTTCTTTCAATCAGTGTGTAAGAAGTGAAGTATTTCCGAGTAAATGCTTTTATTTGTACTGTAAAACTCCAAGACCAAGAAACTAATTAGAATTTTTAGACCCTTGCTGCCAAGTTACATGTTTAAATTCCACATTTTAGTGGAAGTGTCAACACAAACTTTAGTTCCCAATCCAAGATTGTAGGTGCTGTCATTTCATGTAATATTGTCAGATTTGACAACACATCTCCAGAGCTATAGAAGACCTTAAACAACAATACATTTTTTGAAGTCTCCTTTTTCATTGATTTCATACATTTTATAATATTTCTCTAAAAACATAAGGGAAAGAGTGAATTGGCTGCATTTGGCAATATCTTGCACATGGATGTAGACAGTGAAAATGGCGATAAAAGACAAGAATAAAATTGGATTCAGTTCTTACTCAAAACACAATTTTTGTGGTGTAATCAGATTTAAAAATTGTTTCTCCACTTCTTCTATTATACACTTTTGCCCAAATCACAGGAGCAAAATAATCAGTCTAAAGAAAGTGTTTCTTTGATTCTGTGTGATTCAACAAAGATCTTTGTAGTTTCAGTGGGAACATTTAGACACGACATAACCAAACCTACACATACTGAGAAAATGAGGTATGGATGTGCTTATGGCCATACACTTTGGATTTAGCTATCAGCTGCACATCTGTCCTCCTTTGCTGTATATTCCAGACTCTTCAGATCCACCGTCAGTGCTCCAGGAGTCACCGACCAGATTCCCCCCCACACGGCCAAAGGCTGAGGACTCCTCCACAAAAGACAAAGATATAAGCAGCAAAACTGGTATGAACACAGACAAAAAGAAACTTTGAAATTCACACCCCTCAGTTCAAGATCTTTTGATATTTTATTTCAAAATATTTTCTTAAGAGATAAAACTTTTACAATAATAATTGTAATAATATTCTATATTGGATTTATTGTCATCAAATTCTATTAGTAAAACAGCTATGTACATTTTTAAGCCTTCCAACAAGGTCCCAGGCCCATTCTACTGAAGCAAAACTTAAACTATATAGTACTATATACTATATAGTTTTATATTTTTATTAAACACTCCAAAAGTAAACTACACTGCCCGTTTCCAGCCAATCAAAGAATATGATTGCATTTATTTGGAAAGAAATTTGTTTAGAAGATTTACTTTGGAGTATTTTGTATTTGTATTTACAAGTTGGAGAACAGCAAACATACATTAAAATCCCTAGTGGCCCTTTCCTGATACATGCTTTGAGATATTTTTCAAGGTGCAATTTGAATTTAGACATATAACAACACTTGCAAATATAAATTTCAGCTCACACTTTTAACTGCTACAGAAAGTAAAGTATTTTGACTCTTCTGTTACATGTGGGGCTGTTCAATAAGAATGAAATGATGGCGACAACCAGAAACACAGTCTGCAGCTATTATTTCTTCCATATTCCAACTTGGATTCAGACCCTCAGTGACATGACTCATTGGCCCATTTAGCGCCTGGCTGTTTCTCAGCATGACACTTTGAACATATTCTCCAGTGTCCAGCTTCTTATGTTAACATGTACTGAATTAGATGTAATTTCTGTGTCATATGTCCTGTAGTTTACTGTTTCGGTCTCTCCTTCCTTTTTCTCTTTTTCCTCTGTTTCTTGTTGCAAACACAGGCTCAGAAACAGGACAAACAAACCCTAGTGGAAGTGGAGGTGGAGGCCCTGAGCCAGGGCTGTTCATCTGGGTTGTCTCTAGCTGTGTGATTGTCTTTCTGGTCATCATAATTCTGCTGGTCCTGCTCTGGAGGTATCACCATCGTCGTCGTGTTCCAGAAAGCCAGCAATCTGCCTCAGTGTCACTCAACACTTTGACTGTGCCAAAGCGGGACAGCATCAGCAGCGATAACAATGGCTCAGACCGTAGCGATGTTGTCTTTCCACTGCGGGCTTCTGAGAGCATGATCTGTCGTCACTATGAGCGTGTGAGCAGCGACTATGGGGCACCTGTGTACATAGTGCAAGAGATAACACCCCAGAGTCCCACCAATATCTACTATAAAGTCTAATGTTTGCTGCTCTGTAGCCAGTTTTTTGCTAATAGGATGATAATCAAAATTTGCCAGCCAGCCTGGATGCACAAGTCCACCAAGCTTTTGAACAGTTTAGTTTTCTTAGTAAACTGACAGAGAGTGGATTTATGCGTCATAACACATTCAGTAGTTGTGGTAATTTTGTTTTTCTGAAATATGTCTGGAAGTGTGCAGCTAGTTTATTTGTTTTCCTGAGAGATCAGTTATTTCTCACTGCCACTGACTGTGGCAGCATGCACAATAAATCTCATTTTATTGACTGATACATTGTGGGAAAGTTTAACACTACATTCGACATTTGTGAGCCTTTAAATGTAGATTTTTTAAATAATTTTAATTCTGTAAACTTTGTTTTAAATGCTGTTCTGTAAAATGAAAATCAAGATTTGGTCACATTTATTTAAATAAAACAATTTCTTTAATAAAAGGTATCCAACACTCAATCATATTTAATGCAGCTTCTGTGTATTAGTTGAAACATCTATAACCATTTAAAAAATGTTCATCATTCTTTGCTATAACCACAGCCCGAGGCTACAAACAACTTAATTTCAATACAATATACTGAAGAAATTAAAGTTTGAACCAGAACAAGTGCTAATAAATCACAGCACACTCCCTCCACATTCCATGTGGTTACACAATTACTAAGCAATGCATGTGCTGACTTAAAGCCGTGGTGAGTAACAGCACCATCATCATTTGCATATTGCTAGGACCACCATGGAGATCTTTGTGAATTGTATCCTCTATTGTATTTTAGGATTTTTAAAGATTTCTATGACACAAATTATTTCAAAGCTGAAAACGATTTTCTAAATGATTTTTTTGGAGGTTGAAGGCTTGAAATTAGGTGCTGCCCACATGAGTGTGTTTCCTCATTACACTTCTAATGGTGCTCCTGGGACAGTGGCTGTCATTCTGCAGTTAATATGACGATGAGTTTTTCACCACATCTAACTAGATTGGACGGCCAAAAACAAATGTCATGTAAATTACACCTTGGTATGGTTTACTGGAAAATGCAGATGTTATCTTGTGCCTGGATACCTGTCTTATTTATTTTTTACTAGGTGCTATGTCAATTTTGCTGGTAAAAACTGTGTACTCTTTCTTAAAATGATCAAACTATCTGTGTAGGTAAAGAAAATAGTTTGCTACATATAAACACCAAGAATTTAATTGTCTCAGAGTCTCCCTTGTGGCAGTGTGCATGGCATCCATGGGTGAACATGTTTCATGCTCCTTCAGCCACATCATGCTGCACATTTTCAACCTGTCAGTTTCCATGAGCTTTCTCTCCACCAGGGACACTGTTGTCTCTGAAAGTGAAAAGCCAGACTAGAGGATCTTCAGGACATGTGTTCCGTGCATTGGGTGGAAACTACTCAGCTAAAATTAAGCTGGTTACACACGGAATACACGTGTAAATTGGTTACACCACCTGCAGGAAAAAACAAGTTTGTTTTTGAAGTTTGACAGAATTATTTACAACAAACTGTCCTTTTAGACTCTGAGCTGAAACAGCAGATGGTGTCTGCTTGATTATTTCCTCCCCCTCCCTAATAAGAAATGTAGGTAGAATATGTGTAATTATGTCAGAACTCCAAAACTTTTCTCTATGATTGATTCCTTTAATAGACCAATATTTCCGAGGTAACTTCAACCTCTTTGTATTTTTCAGTGGGGACAAATGTATTATCCTGAACAACGAACCCATAACAAAATAACCAAACTAAAATCAATTGCACCCAAGTAACTGAAATGAAGTTTTTTCCCACTTTGAACTATTGTATATCACTCAAGTGTGCTGCTACATTGTGAAAAACATAAAATAAAACTAAATGATTGAAACACTGCAGAACGTGGTTGTTGTTCATGTGCATGTATGTGTGTCTTCCCACCCCCTCGCTTGAAGTGGTCCCTGCACTTGTGAGATGTTTTTTGTCCTGTGTGAAGCGTCATAGCTGAATGGCCTTTGGTCGGGCGAGGCGCGTTCAGTTGACCTCGGAGTCACACAGAGACAATGGTTGCAGGGCCTCTATAGGAAGAACAAAACACAGACCCCCCGCGGGCATATGGCCCCTGTCATGGGAGGGGCTTGGCTAAGGTAGCCCATTTAAAAAAAAAAAAAGGAGCAGAAGTTGTGTTGCATCAGAGGGGGTGCAGGCTTCAATATCACATGCACTTATCAGCATGGTGTTTTAAGTTTTCCATTGTAGATAAATGTATTCACTCTGCACAGTTTTACAGTGTTAAAATTATTATGTAATTGTATATGCTGCTGTATTCGAGTGACTGTTTTTTCTAATTTCTTCTCCAAATTACACAAACTATTATTTGGAAAGTGGTGGATGAATCTTCCACTTGTGCAGTGTTCACAGAGCCTAGGATGTTGTAAGTAGAGGTGAAATCTTTTATCTGACCCCTTGAGACAATGTGAACTCTTATATCTTTTTAACTAAATCTCTGAACTACATAAAGAGGTTTTTTTATACACAACAGAAAGTCCAGATATGGGGAAGTTGTGGTTGATGTTTCCTCCTACAGTTGAAAAACATCCATGTCATAGCACAGGATGTAGTTTACTAGTTCCCTCTGCTGGCCAGCTACTATACTGTTTGTGATAATTCAACAGATGGTAAAAGGTAAAAACTAATTTCTGCATTTCGGCAAAACATTATACTTGTAACTTTTCAGTATTTCCATTTAATGAGGAAGTTATGGTAATGAATTTCGTACCTTCCAAGGTTAAATTGATCATTTCGTGTTTTCTGTAAATAAATTTCATGCAAATATGCTGGTCTTCTTCTAAAACATTTATCATTTATTTAACCGTATCTACATTGTGGTGATAGAGACAAAATCAGCAATGGTAAAATTTTATTGTCATGTTCTTACGTATGTGTTCTTATGTATATGTGCTCAATGACAATAAAGGTTCTTCTTCTTCTTCTTAAAGCTACAAGGGAATCCTACAGGAGTATTCTTTACTAGTGGAACACATTCAAAAAACTCTCAAAAACACACAAAAAAAACAATATAAAAACTAAAAATACTGTATATTTGACCTCTTTAGGCATAAAAGAATGCATTTAAATGTTACATTTAGATGGGATTTGCTACACTTATAACCATCTAAAACATTACCCCAAGTTCCCCCAAATACAATGTTTTATTTTATTGTTTATTTTTTGTAAGGGGTTTTGTTTTGTATTGTAGGTTATTTTGCTTATCATACACGTCTAATGCAGTAATTGTTGTCTACAGCCTTCAGATTTATGCAACCCTTTTCCAATTGGGAATACAGAGAAAGATAACTAAAAAGTGAAAATGGTTCAAAGTTGTGCTTTATTTGACTAAATTGTCTCACTAAAAATAGTGCAGAAATAAAGGTAAGTGAGGTATGCGATTAAAGTGATCTGAAGATGAAAAATTACCTTCAAGATCTGTCAGGCGAGGAATACAGTAACTGTTACTCGATCAAAGTACAAATTCATTATCTTGCTTTAAAGTCCATCATAAATATAGGATATTGTAAATAACAAACCAGCAATGTTTGAGAGCCTTCACTCAGTATTTTCCTTAAACAATTGTAATTTCTATAAAGCACATACTGGCAGCTTTTATTGATCTATGCTTCTTTTGTCATTGCAGTACTTTAACAATTCTTTAAAGTCACACATTAAAACAAATCTACAATTAAAGTGGGAGAGAAAGTGTCAGAGAGATCTTATTTTTATATGCAGAAAAACTATGAGTGTTGAGTTTGATCCCTACATCCTGTCTGAGGGCCCCGAGTCTGTTGCAGTACATGACTTGTCTTTGTTGTGGTTTGATGGCTTATGCCTTTGGTCATAAAATCTTCACAACACCCAATTATTGTGTTATAAACAAGGGCTGAGCATTTACTGTGGATTCGGCATGAATATTATATGATATAAATATGTTGATTTTGTTTTTAGAGAAGAATTAAAATAAAATAAAATTTCAAAGGCCATACTTAACATCGTAAATAGGTTCCAAAAAAGGTTATTAATGATTTTTCACAATGCACAAACCACATAAACTCTTGTTTTTATAATTTGCCACAAAAGTGTGGGTATATTTTGTGACTCATATTTAAAATTGTTGAGCTAACTTTAAGCTGTTTTGTTTAAATTGCTTCTTATATTTCTGCATTGATTTGCTAGCCATCAAATTTACATGAGTTACAATTTGTTTTTTATCAGTTGTTGAAGTTTTCTGTAAAATGGTGTTAATTTGTTTTATTTTGCTGAAATGCACCTAATACAGATGAGTTAGACTAACAATTGACCTTAGTTTTCTAATCAAAAAACCTAAATCATTTTGAAATAAAATACTTTTTCAATATGAAAAATAAGCTATGATTTATTGTGATTTAATAAAGTCAAAAATGTTCCTGGTAGCATTTGACTTAAGACAATAAATTGTTTACAATCCATGAAAACAGCTACAATTTTATCCTATGAACAACCCACGACCTCTGGGTTCAGGATAGATTGTGAATTTATTTTATGGCTTTTCTGTAGTGTTTTTGTTGTACACTAGCCATTTGTCTATTTTGTTCATGAATTTAATTACTTTTAAAAAACAATGTGGGTGGGGTTTTTATTTGATAGTGTTGTGGGGCAGCAACAGGTTAATTTACGGTTTCCATTTTTATTTAAATAAACAGACACGAACGAAATGTGGCAAAAACAGGGAACTGTCTTAGTTACTCAGCGCCATTGTGTGGATTAACATAAAAACTATGTGTTCTTCTATTATACTGCAAAATGTAAACGAGCCCGTACTCTGTTTCCTATAAGCTCGTTAATTAATATACACCAAAGGAAGACAGCAGCAGCTGTGGGTCTCCCTCTCCTTCCTTGGCAGAGGTTGGTTGGAGCCGTGTGTCGGAAGTACCGTAGTTTATGTATGCTAATCGGGAGAGTTGGGGGTTGTAGCTAGATATTTACGTTCAGTGGGAGCCGCCCTTCATTCACCCACATGGTTACCAACTGGTCGCCTTCGCGCCACTTTCTTAACCCCGCAATCATTTTTAACCAGCCTATCTGAGCTACAAATTGATCCACGGTCGGCTCGGATTTCACTTCGTGTTTCGTTCTTGACCACCGGTAGAAAAGTTTGCGGGATAGTTGCGTATTTGTTTCTTTTTTTTGTCGGCGAGAAGACTACACGGCAGCCCGAGCAAGTGAGCGAAGATGGTGGATTTCGGCTGGTGAGTGTCTAACGTTACCGAGCGCATGTTTATCAGCAAGGAAGTCGGGCTGTTTTTCCAGTCTGTTTTGTTGAATAAAAACACTAGCGACGTGTTTTATCCCCGTTTTTACGGGTCTTTACATCGTGTTGGTGCGGGTATCAAAACACTTAACGCTTAAATGAGATGTTGGCGATGAAAACAGTGTAACGTGAGGCGCATGGCAGCCCCCTCAGCTCCACCATTGAGGGAATGAGGGAGATTTGAAAAGCTGTCCGGAGCTTTCTCCCCTGCGCTTTAGCAACTAGTTAAGAAAAAAATCTAACGTTCCTTAAGCACACATGAGTATGTGTAAGCCTACTAGTCTGATATGAATAGAGTACGTTAGTAAATCTTGTTAATTTGCTGCTCAGCCTCGAGTGCAGTGGTGTGTGAGTTAAAGTGCCCCCCAGAACAAAGCAGCAGCACATGGGGCGGCGCTAGGCCGCGCGTTTTAGCTTAGCTAGCTTAGCCTAGCCACTGACACTAAGTTAGTGTACAGGACAAACACAAAATAAAGGTTATTAAGGCGGGTATCACAATAATATACAGTTAGTAGTTGCCGTGCTGCTAACTTAACTATACGGATATACAGTTTGTGTATTTTCAAGCGTGTGCTCGTATGTTGTTGGCTAATGACTGAGTGTCGTCAAACTCAATGCCAATTTAATTATCTTTGAAATCAATAATAAGGTGCTAACTGCGAACACTTATTGAGAAAACCCCGTGCCTCCTCAGGTGTTAATTTGTGTAACTGTTCTAACGTAAACTCGTTCTGTCATGTTTTCATCAAGCTAAGCTACATGCTCAACCAGCGCAGCACGGCTGCTGTTTGCTGCTAGCCCGTTTCTACATGGACGGCAGCCCCGCTCTCCGTGAGCCCCGAAATCGCAGGTCACTGTATTCCCTTTAAATAAGCAACACACAGTTTCACATTTCAGTCTGTAATGGTGCGTTTGCGTTTAGCCGAAATTGCTTTGAAGTAATTTATGCTAAGGTTGGCGCACTTCGAGGCGCCATGTTAAAGACTGTGGGGGAGGGGTGAACAACACCGTGCCCTACGCATGCGCTGCCGTGTTGCAGGGAACGCGGGCCAGAAGCTCCCGCAGGCTGCGCTGCTCATTCATGTTTTTACTGACCTCGTGCTGGCGCAATAAATCATAGCATCTCTTCTCGCAGTCACACAATCCTTTAGTTGTCCATTATGTGTGGCCGTTGAGCATAATTCGAATGGTGGGAACTGTCATTTTCACCCATTCAACAGCTACAGTTGCACGTGGGCATATCAATTCCTAACTTTAACTTGTTGCAGTGTGTTTATCATCAATAAACTGTCCTGAGTCCTCTTGTGTTTTTTCTTTTTCTTTTGAACTTACAGATCTGCCACGAACTGCAGGACCACCAGTACAGAAGCAGTGTGACCATGGGGCTGGAGACAGTGCTGTCTTGTGTATTGTCAAAGTGCTTACAGTGCAGGTAGTACTGTGTTAGACCTACTGCAGTGGAGGCACTTACAGCAATACAGAGACATAATGTGCAGGTCCCTTGATCTTTACTTGCTATTTGAAATACTGTCTTTGTGCTAAGGTGCATCTAGTGCAGATAGTGAAATAGACTAGCACCTACTGCCCTAAGTGCTCCTTCTGGCATAAGGGGCTGTAATATGCGACACCACACCATTTGTAATTTCTAATTTGGCTTAAATATCTTGCAGTTCTCTGCTAGTTTTGCATAGTTGCACTACAAGAATAGATGAGTTGTGCAAATCTATGCAAAACTGATGGTGGCCTGCTTGCTCGCCACCTGTTAAGATTTTTGGTTTTTGGGGTGTCAAATATAAATACACCAGTAGTGCTGTTTTTAAAAAAATATATATTAAACAGGAGTTTTTGTATTTTCTTTGCCTGTTTTCGTCCAGTGAACTCCGTTTTAGCAGTACTAAAGTGCTTATAGTGCAGGTAGTGTATCTCCTATCTACTGCAATGTGAGCACTTGAAGTACTTCTAACTACATCTTTCTGAAAGTCTACAATAATCGGATTTGTCTATTAATCGTCACTTGGCCAGTTTTGCTGGTTTGCATCCAGCTTTAACTGATGTTTGCTGTGCAAATCCATGCAAAACTGATTTAGTTGATGAAATATGCTCGATCGATATTTATTTTATTTTTTTTATTCTATGTTGTTAATTTAGACACACTTGGATGTGTTGCGTATTGGAGATGTCCCTTCCAGTGCAGGTGGGGATTAGTAGCAATGCTGTGTACCTGGCAGTATTGCACTTGTCCCGGCCTGTGTAGGAACGGGGAGATAAAGCCGACCTGGACCCCTTAGGCAACTGTTGATTCTGAAATTGATAAATTTAACCTATGTCATTTAAGATTTGTTTGTTTGGAATGTGATCTATGGATCTGTTTTATTGCTTAATTGTAAACATGGTTCAAATTAAACTTTTTACACCACTTTCTGTTTTATCTTTCAATAGAGTTGCAGATGTTAAATGTTTTGTGCTCCAATTTATGAATTTTTCTATCAAAGATGAGAAATTCTGAAACATGGTAATTTAAATGCCAACTTGTGAACGCTCTGTAAGAACTCTTAATTTACCTGTACTACACAAAGTTATGGTGTTTTGACCAATGTAAACTAATCCAAATGTTTTTTTGGGTTTACATGCTGCTTGTTCAAACTGCAGTGGTGCAGTCTAAAATAATACTCTGACACACTACACATCTTTCAGTAGTGGCTAAAGGGATCTGATTTCAATAATTAAACTATTAACTTGGATCATAGTTTATAATTAAGCATATTTAGCTATACACTAGACATTTGATCTGGATATTAAACTAAGTCATTTAGATTTGGGCTTGATGTACTTTTTGAAATTCCAGTTTGAGTGAAAACGATGGTTAAATCTCAAGGGGTTTATCCTGATGGTTTCACATTATTTCAAAACTTCAATTAAAACATACTAGTGTAAGATTAAAAGAACTTTATTGATCCCGTACAAAAAACTGTGTTGCCTTGTTACAGCTGCTCTCCATGTGAAAAGGAAAAAACTTTGAAGACAATGAGAAGTAGTGATCAATAACCCAGCTAGAGGATTAAAATTAAATAAAAACACATTTTGACCATTTAGTCCCCTGCCTTTTTTACAGAAGGGGGTTGAGTTGAACAGTTTAATGGCCACTGGGAGAGAGAATCTGTGAGCAGTCTCTGGCTGAAAGTGCTGCTCTGTGCAGCCATCACACAGTGGTTATGGTGGGAGGGATTGTCCAGCATTGAGAGGAGTCTGGACAGCATTGTCCTTTCATTCACAACAGGCAGAGGGTTGTTTAAATATCTTTGAAGTTGCCATTCAAAGATATTTGTGTCTTATATAGTAACTGCGTGTTGCATGAATGTAAAACCCTCCACGTTATGGATCGACAGTACAAACCCTTTCTAAATCTGGTTTTGATCAAATCAAACATCCCTTCTGTTCTAAAGTGAGATTTGTTGTAATATCCACTTGCCACTCATCAAAATAAAAAAGGTCTTCAGTTGAAACCTGTCCACTAGATGGCGTTGTCAGACCGCAGGTCGGCAGTGGGTACAGACGAGGAGTGCAGGTAATGTTACGGTACCGCCTCCGCCGTCGGTCCAAACAACTTGTACAACAAACCCGTTTTCAGTGTCAAGTCTCACAGCTGCAACTTTTTCTCTGTGTCTGGATATAAATGATATTCAGCAGAAACATAAACGCCACGTGGTCCACGCTGAAGCTGAAATGTGGACAGGACTCACCTGAGACCTGGACGAGAAATTTAGACGAATTCTGAGCGTACAGAGGCTTCTTGACTTGGATTGTCACCGGTGTGTTGTATTAAAATGCGTGTTCTGTGGACACACTGCATTTTCCTGCTGGCGGTTTGCTGCGGATCAGGGTTTGGAGGTCCAAACGGATGCGAAGAAGTGCGCAAAGTTTTCCAACTCAGACAAATTGGACCAAGTCAGTTGCTGCCCTTAAGTCCCAGACCAGGTATGTTGGAGTTTAGCTTCAAAACAGAGCATTAGTGTGCATTAGTTTGCATCGGTGTGTTGTTACCTGCAGTCAAAGACAGATTATTTTTGTTATTTTATTTTTTTACAGACCCCCCGTTCATAGCAACTGAAGCAACAACATGTTAGTCACTGGAGTACAAAAAGATGCTTGAGAATTTATTACACAGAGTGTAACATTCCTGTAGAGCATTTCAACTGCAAAGTAGCTTTAAACCTGTCATTTTCAGGCTTTTTGAAGTACTCCTTGTAGTTCTAAAACGCATTTTAAACACATTTTCGAGGCGTGTGCTCTGATAATAATATACACAGGTAAACAGTAGCGTTTTAAGCTGATTAAATTGCATCTGTTTGTGAGACTCTTAAATCAAGATATTTACAGAAAATGGGAAAATTGTGTGTCTTAAATTACTGTCTGCACAGTTAAGCTCATTCATTTAAGGAAGATCTAATCTTTGGACACGTATCTTCTCTAGTTCATATTCTGCTGTGCCAGTCAGACTTATAATAGATGTGGAGAGATTTAATACTTTGGATGACGTTCAACCCATTTTAGTCATGTTATGATGAGCTTTAGTAATATATTTTCCACTGTTTGTAGAGCATCTACCAGGCATTAGGCTATTTACTTGACTGTATAACAGGCACTGCCCGGGCTAATCTAACATGTTGTTTTAATCCTATGAAACTAGGAGCCACAGCTGCTGAGATGACTTGTTAGTCATGATGAAAAGAAACCAGACTCTGCTCCTTCAGCAGTCTAAAGCAGATAAGTGGTTTGCAGGGATATACAGGATTTACACTGTGTAAATTTAGGTAAACTAGGCTTCACTTAACTTTCTGAACACCACCCCTATGGTAACACCACTTCTGTATTAGATTTGGGGGGGGGGGGATTATGGGTGTGGACATGTCCTGTGGGCTCTAACAGACTGGACAGCTTGTGGCTGTTGCTTCAGTGCTTCTTGGAAAAGTAAATCTTTAATGGTGTTGACTATCGCCTTGCCACAAACTGCTCTTTATAAACTTCATTGCCCTTTTCTGCTGCTGCTGCTGCGAGGAAACAGATCCAAATGACAAAAAAAAAAAAACATTGAATGCCTCCTAAACCTCCAAATAACTCTTAAAATGCCATCAACACAAGTCTTTCCTCCTAAATGAGCTTTTGTGGCTCGGTGGATTTAAGTCTATGTGTTGTTTCTTTGCAGATTAACTAAATGAAACATACTTTCTGTGAGATAAATTGCATACTCCTGCGGTTTAAGCACTAAACTCCTGATTCAGGAGCTGCGGACCCTAAAACACTTGCTCTCATTTACAAATGCACCACCTCTGACTTTTATGGCAGGAGCAAAAAGTTCTTTCAAGTCCTTATGGCTCTAGACATTGAGGATGTAAATCCTTTGCTTGAGAAATGCAGATTAATGTACTCAACTATATCAGAAAGTGTAAGACGTGAATTAATTCCTATCTAAGATTGTGTGTTTGTCAACAAAAACTTCCAGGAATCTGAGAGCCACAGTTGGCGGTGCCGGCCTGATAAGAACTGTGGCCAGCTTTTAGTTTAGGTCACAGCACAGCAGGTCTGAAGTTGATTTTGTTGAAATAAAACCTATTGTCTGTGATGCTGGAAGTGCTAGTTCTTGGAAGCATGTAGGTTAAAAAGAAAGGGACCTGGAGTGTTTTCATGTTGGCTTATCTCTAAGAGTTTGAATTCCTCCACGTGTGCCATCGCCTGCTCTACTCCCTCATCACTCTTGAAGCTGGCAGGGAGCTGATAGTGTCTCTGGCAACAGCTCAGCGTGCTCTGCCTAGGCTTGTCAGAGAAGCTCTCACAGAGTTTTGAGTCACTTTTAAGATGTTTTGATTGTCCCGTATGTGTACAGATTGCTTACATTTGTCCATAGTTGAAAAAAAGAGGCATCAAGTGTTGAGATGATAAAGCTGGAACTCAGACCTTTCCTCAAAATCTATGTTTAGGTTTCACGCATGTGCAGTGCTGTGACCGACATCATTATGGATTTAAATTATTCATATTTCCAGAATCAATGTTTATATTTCTCTAGTCATAATCATGTTTTTTTTATAACCAAACATTTTCATTTAACATTAATCATTCCAATGTGCCATTATTTGCTTTTTATACATGTTTGTTTAGAGAATTGTTTATTTTTGTTTTTACGTTTCAGTCACACTAGCTATGAATTTATTCTCATAAAATTTTTTACAGACCCTCTCAAACGATGAACACTACTGACATTAGTGATTCCCTGACTTTTCCCATAGTACCACCCACGTTTCTCAAAGATGGGATAGATTAAGACACATTTTAGTTAATGGATGGCAGGATATCTTGTTATAATTTAGCACCTAGTGCCAATGTTGATTGCTGCTAACGAAAAGCTGCTTGTCACTTTGGACAATTGCTGATGTATTTCACACACTTTACACAACATAGTTAGACCCTTAGGGTTTCAAATCACATGGACTGGCCTGAGATGTGTAAGGGGAAGTAGAGTGCCATAAAGTGAGCAAACATATCTTTTGCCCCAGTTTGCCCCACTGTGTGTTAGCATTACATGTGAGTCACAAAGGTAAGCATTTGTTTCTCTAAAAAATAAAAAGTGGTCAACATGCAGCTCCTCTGAAGGTATATTTGAAACTCAAGGACTTTTTATCATGATGTACATCAAGCTTGCAGCACAATAAAAAGGTTTTTAAACATTTTCCTATGTTTCCTAATTCAATCGGTTTTCCTATGCAAAGATGTTAGCCATCAATTCCTAACTGTGTATTTGCTTCATTTATACAAGGTGAACCCTTCATATTTAACAAAATGTTATGTTTAATATTTATTTTCTATTATAGTTTACTATTGGAGTTTATATTATTTTGTATTTTCTAACAATGTTAATGTTTGTCTTGTATTAACCCCCCCCCCCCAAAAAAAAAAAACCCAAAGAAACATTTATTCTGAGATAATTAGATTAAGAAATACAGATGTAGCTTGATAAATCATTTGTTGGTTGCAAGATATTTAAGCATTATACGAGGAAGAGTTAAGTATTTTTAAATGGCCAGCAGGGCTTTCTAATCTTGGCAGGTTATTTATTTTCCAGGGATACAAATGCATATCTGCGTGGCCTAATACGTAAAGAGCACAAAGTGGGGTTATTCAAAACCATACTAAAATGGAAATACTCCCTGTTACTGTAAAGTGAACACTGAGACAACTTTCTTCTCCTTTAAACCCTGGCCCCAGGACATAATGTTTTAATACGGTAATATTTATTATCAATCTTAGGTTCAGACCTTCAGGTATGCATATCCAGGAACCTGACCTGCTGCACCAAAAAAATCGAGGAGAAGTACCAGGTGGCGGCCCGGAGAGACATCCAGAACCTCATTCAGATGTCGAGCTACAGCCTCAAGTTTCTCATCTCACGCAATGTGGCTGCTTTCCAAGGTAAGAACTGAGTTTGTGTGTGTTTAGGCTGAACGTCATAAACATTTGCTGAGATGAGAGTGCAAATGTTTATGTGGATAACTGTGTGTGTTTTTGAGTTGGAGTATAGATTGAGGGATTAGTGATTGTGTGGGTGCTGTAAAAACAGTGGATGAGTCAGTCTGTGTGCTCCCCCTGCCCACTGTGGGATATTTCTCCCACTTCAACTGATAGCTGTCATATGACAGCTAAAATAAGTGGGCAACAAATACAGCACTTATGACCCAAATGTACCGTCTCAGACATATCATTAAGCCAATTCTCTTTAACGATGTTTCCCAAGACGTGCTGTTATCCACCTACTGAAGTCAAATGATTTATAGGAGACTCTCTTATGATCACAGTGTTTGCAGTCTGCAGTTTGCAGGGGCAATGCCCTGTTTTTGTCCTCGGATGTTTGATGTGTGTACTCAGGTTTTGAGGCGAACTAAAATACTAACATCTATATTGAGGCTTATGCAACATGGCACCTATAAAATACTGAATACTTTCAAACGTGGCTGGTCCTTTCAAAGTTGTTGGAGTGCAGTTTTTTTTTTTTTTTTTTTTTAAGCACAAACCCAGTGTTATCTTGTCACCAGTTCCTATGAAAAGAGCAAAGCATTACTTAATCTCTCAGTATCTTTCCACTTCCTTCCCTAACCTGTCTGGTGCAATCATCTCAAACCCATTTGTTGCTGCAGAAGGCATAAATATTTCAAAGTAGATCACAAATCTATAACTTCACTTTTAAAAAAACAGGCTAAGTATTTCCTCAAACAGAGGATGACTGTAGTTATGATTAGAGTTTACTAGTAAAAAGTGCATTTGTGGGGACTATTTTCAGCAGTGGATTAAAACGCATTTAAGTCTGTACTGAGCATTTGCTACGCACTGGGCAGCAAGATCAAATTGCAATTAGACTACATTTCTCTCATTCATAATAATAATAATAGAACAATGTACAATAGAACAATCTTAAACTATAGGTAAAAAAAGAATCTTACCAACCTTAGCCTTTAAATATAAATTTAGACTGCTGTTTAAATTTCATGTAACAGTGTAGAGACTTAGTTTTGTTTGCACAGGATAACAGTCAAATGATTTTGCAGGAGCTGGTCACCGTTTGAAAATACAGAAAAATGACGGGCATTCACGTAGTTTCATCTGTGGAATGGCAGCCAGTGTGTGCTGCTGCCAAACCAAACAGAGTTTCCTGTCAACATCATCTGTCAACAAATCCAGCAGCTGCTCCCAACATCAGGCTGCATAATACAAGTAGCAGCAGATGTTCAGCTATTGATATTACACAGTGGATTCACAGCTGCAGTATATCTTTTAAGACGCTTATATTTACTGTGTAAGGTGACGGGTAATGATTTTTTTTTTAAGTAATTGTTGGATTTATATAGTGCAAACCCTGGGCTACAGGTTTAGTTGGGCTGCAACTAATAATTCAATTTACTTACTATAATTCAATTAATATTTCCTTGTTTTGTGGAACAATTGTTTTGTTTCCAAAATGCCTGAAAACTATTTCCCAAGGCAGAGTTGACGCTCAGATTTGCTTGTTTTGTGTAACAGTCTGAATATCCTCCTCCAATTTGGCAAATATTTACATGACAGGCCAAGGTAAGCGACTGCCTGATTATAAAAATCAATTTTATGTCAAAAAAACATCATGTGCAAGGAGCCCTGTGAAGTTTTCCTGGTAGCAACCAAACACACGAAACTGCTGAATGAAGTTCCTTCTAATGAGAGCTTTGCAGCACTGTTTTTGAATCTTTTAAATCCCGTGGTTTAAATGATTGAGTTGACTGCGAAAAGTAAATAAGAATTTGATTAATTATGAAGTAGTTGGTTGAACCGGAATGTAAAAGCTGTCTTTCACATTTATCATATAACTAAAACTATATCACACATGGAAAAAATGTTTATCATAAAATCTTTTCTAGCCCAGCAGCTCAGTAATGTTTGTGTTGCTATTGAAGTAAATCTGTGCTACTGAAAGTTGATACTTGTTCAAATGCTGACTCAGACTTTTTGACTTTTAGCCTACAATATCTGTTTATGCACACACACATGCACAACCACCAAAGTGGCATTGATTTGTTGGTGTCTTTAGATGTTTTAAGAGCTTTTGTCACATAGAGGAAACTCATTGTGGCACTATACAGTGTGTATACAGGAAGCACAGTGGGACAGAAATGTCTGGCCAGGTTCTTAGACCTCTAAGAAAGTGAAGAGAAACTCTTTTTGCTGTTATACTACTAGTAAAAAAAACACAAGCACTTATGCTGCATTTTCTATATAATATTGTAAAAGTGCTAACAGGCCAACAGCTTTATGGATAATCTTGAAATTGAAGTAAAATTTTACATTGACCAGTTGCCACTGAAGTATTGACAGACACCACTAAACATTTCGGAGGAGTACAAGGGGGAAATTGACACGACAGATTTGTCAGATTTAAAAGGTGGGTGGGTTGGGGGTAGGCAGAAAAACAAGTCCCATAGATTTAGTCTCCAAATGATTGGCAGTCTGCACTGTAATTTGAGAGACAAGAGAGAACAGGCAGTGTGCATAATGCATTACAACCACAGACAGGAAGAAGGATAAGTTAAAAGGGGACAGGCCAATGTGGTCATTTGTTTTGTGCAAAGCCTTCAATTAGGCATCTTTCTATGATGCAGCTGAAGGGAGAGGGCGATGAAGAAATTAGAAGAATGTTGATGGATAACAGTCTGAAACACTCAGGAGACAATGAAAATAAGCTATAAAAGTTTAAAATATTTTTTCCTTAGAGACTGGATGGTTTTGTGCTTGTAATGGGCCACAGTGAAACTCTTCAAGGGCATCTTTTATGGACAAAAAACGCTGCTCAATTCTTTTACAAGTAACGCATAAGCAAAAACAAACGCGAGAGCTGTTAATTATGAGTCGAGCTTCAGAGCACAGCTCATCGCACAGTAATGGTTTATTTTTCTGTGTTTCTCCAGGGAAATGTGCCATTTCAATATCGTCCTTAAATGAACCTGACTGCTGCCTTTCAAGTAATTTCACAGCCCAAAGATAGGGCACTATACAGTGTGTATACAGGCATCCACGGTGGGGGGGGGGAAAAAAAGAATAAAGACTTACTGGATGGCACACCGTCAGGCAGACGGCCTTTGAGCTTTCCAGCATATCACTTTTTCTCTCCTCCTGCTCCTGGTCTGTCAGTACGTCTCTCAGGACTGCATGTTTTCATTCCCTGCTTGTGAGGTTCCTGCAGTTCGTCCACACAATGCCCAAATATGCAGCCTGCTGAGCAGGGCTTCAGGGGAGATCTTTTTTCTTCCAGTGCAGGTTTGTCTTACATCCATGGCAACCAACCTGTGCAATCCCAGCACCCCTGGGGCAGGAGTCAAGTAAAACTCAAACAGAACTCATTATGAATCAGCTGCTAAGATGCCTTGGAGCTGCTCAAATCGTAGCTATATGGTCTGAGATCACCAGATCAAAAGAGTGCTTTACTCTGGGGGGAAAAAAAATGGGAGATTTCATTTGGAAAGCAACACAGTGCACAACTGAAGGTTACTCCAGCTTATAAATGATTTAATCAAGATAGAAGTGAGGAGTAAAGAGTTCTGTAATAACTTGCTGACAAAGTAAGTTGTGGCCTAAGTGAACCTGCATAACAATTTTCATTAACAAATTTGAACCTATGTTGCACACTTTCAGACAAGATGGAACTCATTACATTAAGTATAAGGTACATGTGAACGTAGTTACATTTACATTCAGTCATTTAGCAGATGCTTTTATTCTAAGTTGCTTAAGGAGCATGCATCGAGGGCAGCTTGGGGAGGTTTAGTGTCATTTCCAGGGACACTCAATGGGTAGAGCATCGAGTTGGGATGTTCGACTGTCAAGCTATGAATTCTAAGTTATGAAATTTAGTGTACCATAAATCTCTACAATATATTACTGTTAAGTTATTGTTTGATGTGCAGTGTATTTTCCATATGTTAAGCATAGCGGTTTTATGATGCATACATTTTTCCATAGGGCCCCAATAGACTCTAAGATCGCCACTGCAATGCCCACCCCACCAGGTGTGGCCCCGCACAGCCATCTAGGGCTACCTTGGTGCCATTCCCAGGCAAGGATAAAATGGGAGTGTTGTGGCAGGAAGGGCATCCTGTGTAAAAACCTCATGCTAAACCAACACAGGAAGGTACAAGCCAAAAGCTGTTTTTTTTTTTTTTTTGCCCAGGGATACTTTGACTTGTTATCAGGAGGAACCGAGGCTCAAACAACTGACTCTGCGGTTCTGATCCCTCCAAAAAAAGAAAAAACAGTGGTTTTGAGAAATGGGCTCCTTAGCTTGGTTAGCTTAGCTGTTCATAAAGGCATGAAACCTTGAGTTGGTCTTAGGTCATTCCTCCTACAAGAATATCCTAAAGATCAAGTGACTGTGCATTTTCAAACTATTGCTTTTAAGGAATAGTTTTGCATTTTGCAAAATGAAAGCAGGGATGAAGAATACCATTGTCATATTGGTTGATTAAATGGTCAGTCTTACTTTATTCATAGTGTGTTCATATCTGTGTTCATGGTGTCAATTTCATCATCTCCCCAGTGTCCAGGCAGACTCTTTATGGATGACCATGTGCAAGCCAAACACTGTCTGCAGTCCTAGTGAACCAACTGTGCATGTGCCAGAAAAGTAAACTGGGCACCTAATTATAATCATGAAAGGTATATAACATTTATTTCAACGTGTTCTAATTTTTTCACTCTTTCACGTTGTTCAGTCATGCGCAGCACACAGAAGTGTTTCTTTTTGCTGTTGCTGCACTGTCCATAATTTCCATTGTCATTTCTAATAAGCATCTGTGCAACATGTCTGTGTACCCATCCCCTGTTGTAGCAGGAATAGAAGCCTGTGTGGATCTGTATTGTTTGCAGTGATCTGTTGGGGGACAGATATCTACAATGAATTAGTGTTGTGCTAGAGCCATATTAGCTTAGCTTAGCATAACTGCTGTCCTGGCTTCAGTACACCTGCAAACACCACAGTAATTAACAAACGGTGTCTTGTTTGTTTAATCCATATGTAAACAGATATGAAAAAGAGCGCAAGTTGTGTTACCAGTCTTGTAAATACCAAAACCCTTGTGGAAGTCTTGTTTCCAGCAGTGCTGTCAGGGAATCCAGAAGAATCCAGCCTGGCAGCTGTTTTTTGTTTGTATTGAGATTAATCAAATGAGATGCATGAATTAGTTCTAAGCGAATCGTCTTCTGGTTCTTGCTTCATGCTTCATGCATAGACCAGAAAGCACATGACTGCTGCGGACACTGTAGACCCAATAACATGTATGTGTGCTTCCTATATATGCAGACTCATTTTTTGGCACACAAGGGCAGAAAGTTAGACAGTACTGCGTGGAAACATAAAAATAGAATGGATGGTTAAAAGTGTTTTTTATTTCATCTTTAATATTGCATGACTGCTTGATGAACAAGTCGAGACAGGCTGTTCCAGATGTAATGCCGCTGTTTCTTGAATGTCTGTGGCATGAAGCTCTTTCAACCATTCACACTCTGTGGCTTGTGGTCTTTCTTCCAGTCAGTGTGTCATTTTGGTTTTCTGGCCTGGGAAAAAAAAAAACCCAGCTTAGTCAACATGAAACCGAGGAATCCTGCTGATAGTTTGTCAGCCCTTTTTTAATTTTTTTTTATTTATTTATTTTTTGCATTGCTTTTAATTGGGAACTACTGTTTCATCCAAAACCTAAGTGGTGCTGATGAGCATGAGATCAAACAGCGTGGACTGTTAGGTTTAAGAGTTGATGTTAGCACTTGTAAATGCTAATTGTGTTTCTGTTTACCAGCTTTTGAGGGATCCATTGCACATCTTTTGCTCTTTGAAATGAAAAGGAATGTAGTTGAATGGCAGTGGCCCCACAGCTTGACTGAAGGGAGACCACAATCAGTCATTGAATCAGTACAAAACACTCTTTGCCAAACTAGGAAGTCTCAGTAGAGGGGATGGAGTAAAATTGTTTTGATAGGTGCTGATAATACGCTTTTTTTTTGTGTGTGGCAGTGCATAAAATCTGGTTGTGTGAACTACACACTACACACTGTTACATGTACCGTAAGCAAATATCTCAGATGATTTGGAAAGAGTCAATTTTAACAAAAACAAATATTATTGCCTCCGTGAGATTTCTTTCTTTTAACCAGGTGTACGTAATTATAAACCGCCAACATGTACAATACACGAAACACATGTAGACCCATGAATAGAGACGCAATTCTTTTTTTTTTTTGTGTTTGCTTATTCTGTTTTATTCAGTGATTTTGTTTGGATGTTTTAAGTTCATTTAAAAGCGTAACCAGGGATGTGAAATGGGATGTTCATATGGTTCTGGTAAACAAATGCTTGCATAATTTAAGCTATAAAACATCTAATGTGTTCTTTAAAAATCAAATGGTTGCTTGATGTACTCAGGCCTATGTACTAATCTCATAAATATAGTATTATATGGCTGCTTTTGTAACAACGCTGTGCAATTGTTTTTCTAAGTATCTGCCACACTTGCCCAACTGCTCCTTTTTGTGGTTCACAATTCTTTAAGAGTTTCATGTCCTGAAAAGTGATGATTTTTTTTTTTTGTTGTTTTTTTGCCTGAGACCAGCCCTGAACAGTAAAACATCATTGACTACAGCAACATAATGTTTGCTTCCAGTAAAGTTTCTATGTTGGTCACAAATTGGCAGCTGCCTCAGTCAGGGAAAATATGCTGCTTTTTATAGGAGTCTGTGTTTTAGGATCTTTTGTCTTGAGAATGAACATTCCTTGTGTTATATTGTTCCCAAGAAGCACCAGAGAGTGTGTCAAACTGAAGTTGCTTTTTTGTTTTCTTAAAAATATATCAATAAAACACACCTGGTACTACAATTTATGAGGTGTGAGACAAAAGATTTTAGTTTTTGTAATATGCAGAGTAGCAAATGTACTTTTTCACTGCTTCTATTTAAAGAAAAAACTTTTTTTTTTTTCAATTCTATTTCCACATACAAATTGGGTTTAATTACTCTATAGTTATTGCTAAAATTGCGAATCAGGTAAACCAGAGGCTGCTCAGAATTAATGTTTTCAGGCAATGGGTTTTTTATTTTTTTTTGTACAACAGGTAAAATACACGCAAGCGGGTCTCGCTGGCTAAATTGATCACTCCGTCATATCCCTCCACCAATGCCAGTTTGTTTACATGTGTGAAGCTCTGAACCACACGCGTGCACACACACCAACTAGGAGTAGCTTGGGGCTCAGTGTTTTCTTGCTCAATGACACTTCAACTTGTAGCCAGGGGGGAACCAGGAGTCAATCATTGACCCTATAGTTCATGGACAACTCCCATTTCAACTACAACTACTGGATTTCTCCATCAATAGCTCCCACCATTTGGCACTGAAAAACAGTGACCACTCCAGATTGTTTAAGTTGTTTGTGAGGATGGCCCACTGCCATTTACTTCTCCCTCCATTTGTCTGCTTTGCTCTTACATCTGATTTAGCTCTTTGTCTGTGTAACCTTACTCCAGTTCAAACAGTGATTTCCATCAAAGTACAATGGCTCTTTTTCTTATACTACACAGATTAATAAGATACTGCAGATATCTTTTGACTGAGAGTTGATTTAGTGCAGCTGTAAAAATTAACACTACAGCTGTAAACAAGTGCTGCACGGATATGACCAAGTGATCAGTTCAGCTGGCAAGTTGCCCTGGATGTATTTTCCAGATATATCTTGAATTTGCCTTTGTTCTGACTCAGATATGAGGATGAAGAATGATTTGACTGAAATCAGGTTTATTTCGAGCACTATTAAAGACCAACTGGTTATTTGACAATTAATGCAATGTCTTTCGTCTCTGAATCTCTACAATGGACTCAACAATAGCAAACTTTGCATTAGCTATAGAGTAACCTCTTTTGGGGGACCTACAGCAGGCTAAAGAAACAACTGTTATACTTTAATAATCTATTAAATAAATAAATACTGTATTCTGCTGGCAAAACTTGAATAATTCGACCTTAAACACGGTGTTCTTTTAAATCAAACAATTGCTTGTTTAGAAGTCACAGGTGTTGTCTGTAATATCAATGGGATTTAGCTACAAATGTGACAAACTGACATTTCTAGATTTGGAGATGTGGTGGTGAACCTTCAGCTGAGAGCTGCATGTGGCTCTTTGCTTATCTGGTGCTCATGGCTGATCCATGTGCGGTTTGACTGGCTATTTGGCTTTTTGCATTTCCAAACCATGGTTGACTTACACTCTGCACTATCTGGGGTGGCTGCAGCTCAGTTGGTAAGGCAGTCCTCCAAAGACCACAAGGCCATTGGTTTGACTCCCGGCCCCCCTGGCTACATTGCTCCTGGTGGGTCAGGTGAGCACCTTGTATGGCAGTGACTGCCATTGGTGTGGATGAATGAGAAGCAACATTAAGGGACTTTGGATAAAAACACTATGAGCGTGAAAACCTCAGCTGGCTTTGTATACAGCAAGACTTGTGTCATATAAATAATGAAACACTACAGATTTGTATTTTTATTACATATTGGACAAAGTGAAATTTTCTGGAAATTAGATTTGTGATCAAAAATGTACTTGTCATTTTTGTTGTTGTTGAGCCTTTTAGCATTTTGTCATTATTTAAATCAAGCCAACATATATACATTTCTTATATTGTTATGCCTGTCTACACAGGCAGCATAGTTGCAGCAATATCTTACCAGATCAGTGACTGTAGCTTTGGTGCTTTGAGATGTTCTGGCACAGTATGGAGTTGTAGGTCACCTGTGTTATGTTGCTATGCAGGGTGTTTTGTGTCTGTGGGCGTAGTGCAAATAAAAACATGAGCTGTTGCGTTGCCTGGGTAGATAGATTTATTGATTAAAATAGGAGCATATCTTTTACATCAGACAGATGACATGGAAAAAAATGGCTAAACCTGTGTAGTCTTTCTGCAACACACAGATTGGCCATCCACAGAAAATACCTTTTTGTAAATGATTTTTGTCAAGCAGAAAAGCTATGATTATATTTGTGTTGATGGCAAGATTTAAATTTTGGTCAAAAATCTGGTACCACTGGTAAATATAAATACCTTGTGTGAACTAAGTGGCCATAAATTTGTTTGAAGACTTCACGGGCTATTGTGTGTGTTTTTTTTTTTGTTTTTTTTTCTCAGCTCTTCTAACCTGCCCTTTGCTCTTTTGTGTGAGACCTTTTATTTAGCAGACTCTTTGTCTACTGGGTGTACAGCAATGCCTTCTTTGTTGCCACTCTTATAAGGTGTGTGTGTGTGTGTGTGTACACCAGCAGAAGCAGGGGCCTCTTCCTAAGATTCCCACAGAATTTGGGCTTGGTTTTGTGATTCAAGGCTGGACAGTTTATCCACAGGAGGAAT
This sequence comes from Channa argus, assembly GCF_033026475.1. Classification (NCBI taxonomy): domain Eukaryota; kingdom Metazoa; phylum Chordata; class Actinopteri; order Anabantiformes; family Channidae; genus Channa; species Channa argus. Next base: position 19,574,634 of record NC_090198.1, read on the forward strand.
GAGTGAAAATGAATGCAAAGAAGAAGAATGAGGGACTGATGGAGAGGAGGCTGGGAGGATGCCAGATTCTGTTGAAAGTTTTCGCAGTGTTTGAAGTCAGACCATGAGGATTTAGAAGGAAGCAACGGGATTATTTGGAGTCAGTACGCTTCAACAATCCAGGCGTTTGAGCTGCTGCAAAGAAACAGTGTGACCATGTTTTTCCCTGTGTTTGCTATAGCAGCTCCTGTGTCTGACATGCTGGTTAGTGGAGCACTTTTCTAATCTGATTCTCTGTGCTTGTAGGAAAGGTTTGACAGTTTGTCCAGTAAGCCCACGAGTTCTTTGGCAGAGAATTACATTAGGAGACAAAGGCTATATCTTTATGATAAGTATACAGGCAACACATTAGTGCAGATTAGCATGTATGTGGAACAAAATGCACATTTCCACATCTCTAAAGTTCTAGCATGCTACAGTTTATCCAGTTTGTTTCATAGAAAGAAAACAAAAAAGATACAGGAAATGCAGATTTGCACTAGAAAGGACTTCATGGCATCTCTGTTGGTTGCTAGGAAATTGTCTGCAACCTTTTAACAATTAGGGCTTTAGATGTGCTGGTAGAGACAGTCCGTTTTCCCGTGTTTCTTACCTTTATGGTAAATACCGTCCCGCTCACTGGCCACTTCCTCAGGTACACCTGTACAATCTCATGTAATCTAGTGCAGCAGCTCTATCATAAATTCTACTCAGGTCTCACTCTTCACTTTAAGATGGTTATTTTAATTTTAAATCTTTTAAATCCTAAATGCTTTTATATGTTATTTTTCCATAAATAACTTTTTAGTACACAGCAGCCCTATCTAAAATTGAAAGACAAACATTTGAGTGCCATTGCAGTGTGAGCCATGAGGCTGGAAACTGACTTTGCGTGTGTGTGTGTGTGTGTGTATGTGTGTGTTTACTCCTGCTAAGCAGATCCAGTTCAGTTGACATTATTCAAATCCTCAACCTCTCCTAAGTCCCAGAAGTGGACATCCGCAGTCACACACACACACTTGCCAACATTAATACTGATGCACACTGACTTTCTCTGTAAGTCTATATATACACTCACACACACACACACACACACCTATATATTCTACATACACCTACTGTGCTTGCTGCATAAGGATGAGCCCTAAAAATACGCACACTTGTCAGCACTTTAAATTGTTTGTCTCTTGTGTGCCCGTTTGAAATGGAGATATGTGGCTCCTGGCTGTTGTCTTGGAGCCATTTTCTAGATTAGATGACACAGCACACTGTTAAACAGAAACTGTAGCTTCATGGGCGACTGTGGCGCAGGAAGGTGGAGTGGTTGCCCACCAATCTCACAGTTGTTGGTTCAATCTCCGGCTCCTCTGGTCACATGTCGACGTGTCCTTTAGCAAGACAATGAACCCCAACTTAGTTGCTCCTGGTGAGTGTTGGCCAGCTGCATAGCAGCTCCTCCATCGGTGCATGAATGGGTAAATAAGAAGCAGTGTAAAGTGCTTTGAGTGCCAATAGGTAGAAAAGCGCTATATAAGTGCAGACCATTTACCATGACATGTTTTTACCCCTTTTCTGAGCTTTAGGATATTGAATATTCCAGTGTGATGTTTGAATCTGTGAGCTGACTGGACGAGCAAAGAATGAGCAGACACTTTTCACACAAACTGTGTGGAAAGTGTAGGGAAATGTTACTTTGATTTAGTGATATGTTAAGTGAAAGGTTCGTGCCATAATAGGCTCTTTTTGTAGAAGTAGCTCTGAAGTTAAAATATATTATTTTTAAATAGTCTACATGTCCAACTCGAGGGAAAACCAAACAAAAATTAGGGCTGTACTCTGGCACATCGGGAATCGACAAAGAAAAATGACTTTCTCTATCTGATACTAAAAGGAAACTGCTAGGATTTCACCACAAACACAGTGCAGTTTTTATGAAAACATCAGTGTAATACCCACCCCCCCCATCTCAACTTCACCTGGAGTCTTGGCTTGTTTCTTAGGATTTTGTTTCTCTTTCTCACTGTTTGGAGAAATCCCTTCTTCTGTCAGTCTGACGGAAGGAAGTACTTCCTATAAGAAAGGAGTCTCCAGGGATTAGCTGTAGTCGTCTGGGCGATGAAATCCCAAACAGCAACACACCAAGCCTACTGTCTGCTGTGACTCTCCCTTCTTACTTTCTTCCCCGCTCAACCTGTCCTTCTTCCCTACATGGCAGACATAATGGCCTAATTATGTTCTGCTTATCACCAGTATCCTGGCATGACAAACAAATGATTGTTGTTTTTACTACTGGGAGTCGGTGTCTGATGACCTGCCCAGTGCTGCTGGAAAGTATGTTCGATATAAACCTTTTAATCATCGTCCCTTGTTTTAGCTTATCAGGACAATTGTAGCATCACTTGACATGAGTCTGGCTCATGCATGTAAGATTCTGTTAAGTATGTCACTGTTCTCAGGCTCTTTACACAGTATTGGACATAAAAACAGAATTTAAAAGAAAGCATAACACTCAATTATGTATTAAAAGCAAACAGAAAAAAAGTCATAAGCAATGATTTTAAAGCTGCAAGGGATATGGCTGATCTAACGTTGAGGGGTAAATCTTTCCATAATTTAGGAGCTCCAACGGCAAGAAGACGATCCAGCATTTGTTTCTGACTGCAGTGATTCACTACTGGAATGTTGGAATGAATCCAGAATATGTCACATCAGATTATGTGAAAATAGTATAGTATTATCTTTAATACAACAGGTTAATAAAAGAAACTTACCTAAACCAGCTACAACAATCATAAATCAAGTTTAGATTTTATTTATTTAACAAAAGCTTTCCGGCAAACATTTGATGTAGTAGACGTGGATGTGACGTCTATATCATCATATCAGGGTGGTCTAGGTCCCCATTTCAGCTTTCTGAGGCATCAAAACTCAGACACTTAGATATCATTAGGTGTTAAGTTAGGTAATGTTTTAAAGATGTATACAGGGTCCAATAGATGTTCAGTATGAAGATGTGCTTATGGGACCTATTTTATATGTCTACCATTAAACATGTTATTGCAGGTCACATCATGACTCCTTGATGAGTGAACTGTACTCTTCTTTGGATTCTGCACCTGTAGATGTGGGTGGCTTTAATTCAGGAGGTAAAGCAGGTAGAGCAGGTTGTTCGTGGTGTGTGTGTCTCTTCACTTGTTAGTCTTGTTGGGTAAAAAAAAAAAGTGTTGACTTTGGTTTGGTTTAGTGGGTAACCAGATGGTTACCCACTAAACCAAACCCTCTTCCCAATTGGCTATTTACCTCAGAATATACCGTAGCCAAATGTGTTTTGCTGTAAATTGCTCCTCCTGATGATAGTTTATTAGCTTTTTGCTAATTATCTATGTGTGTGCTGTTACTGTGATGCTTTTATGGATGCCTTAATATACAGGCTCTTAACTTGACAGCTTTGCAGGAATGCCGATGTGCCATTATGCCTTTATACCGTTTTTAAACACTTAAGTTAAGGGCTATTTTAAAGACAGGTTCATCTGTAACATCATGTCTCCTCTTTTGTAGGCCAATCAACAGGGTGAAATTATTCAGCTTACCAATGTCAGGCCCTTGAACCTAATGTACCTTATCGTCCTTTCATAGATCTAATGTAATTACCCAGTTCAATAGAATAATCACTGGCATGCTGTGCACATTAGACTCTCTATTCAGGCTTATAACAGCCCTGTTTGCTCCTTCACTGGCATCTAACAGCTCTCTAAGGCCAGCCACAGGAAACGCTCAACAGACTCACACAGAGCCACCTTTGAAAGCTATTGAAAGGTTTATTATATTATTATTCTCACTCTGACTTTAAATCTGTGGCAGCTCAATCTGGGTTTCTATGCGTGTATGTGTGTTCTGTAAAAATCTTTACAAGTCAATGTATGCTAACCCTGACCTGTGGTTCTACATGTGCAGAATGCATGAAAGGTTATTTGACCTATAAGTCCTGTGCACACACATGCTCACACACACACACACGCACACACACACTTCCCTACAAGAAATGCTTGTGACCAACTCTGTTGACCCTCTCTGCTTCTTTTTCTGAATGGCAAGTTAAAGGCTATGTACACAACAGAGCTCTCTTTTCTTCGAAGAGCTGTAACACATTTTCAAATAAATTTTAAGTCTTGTGGAGCAAAAATAGAGAAGGGGAGAAAGAGACAGGGAGTAAAAAGGTAGATGCCAGACACAGCACACTGTCCTTGGTTGTAGTTCAGGTGGGAGTTGTCAGATTGATGCTAGCAGGGCAGAATTTGCTCTGTGTAAATATGAGTTTGTCAGCAGTTAATGTATGTGAGGAGGAGCGTGTTTATTGATGTAAAGAGGAAGTACAACGAGATAAAGGCTGATAGTAGCAGAGTCTGACTCCAAGCAAAATAGATTAAAATGATTCAGAGTTCTAATGTGCCTCTTATCTGCTTTCCTCCCCCCCCACCCCTTTTTAACTTTGTGTTCTTTCGTTCTCTCCATGCTTTGCCTTTATTTTCCTTTTTCTTTGTTTTTCTTCTTTCTCTCTCTTTCCTTTCTCTTTCTTTTTTCCGTTCTGTCTCTCGTTCTGTCGTCTCCTAAACTTTCCTGCTCTCCTCACTACCCAAAAAGTTTAAACTAAAATCACATTTCACTGCCTCCCTCCTTCTCAGACAAAGCCAAAACATACGTCTGTAACACCTCTGAACAGGCAACTGTTTTAGTTTTCAAACAATGCACCCTTTATTGCAAACTGTGGACAGAAGGGGCGGAAAAGAAAACATCCTGGGGCTTTTTAACGTTTCTCAGGAACATTTTCTCCCTGCTGTCTGAAGGCCACGCTGGACAGTCTGGTGTTGTTTGAGTTGCTGCTGATGTGAACTTAACATTTAGAGATGAAACGGACTGATATGGCCTTTTCCCTTTTTTAACAGTATGTGTTTACTCCTCATGTAAACATGCTTAAACACGTTTAAGCGCACACACACGCACACACAAACCAGTTTTATGTGGTTGTTTGTTTATAGATCAGAGCAGGCAGGTACACATTCACAATGAATAGTACTTTGTGCTTCACCTAAATCTGAACTTACATCTGGACGGTCTGCCAGGTTGTGTGCGTGTCTGTTTGCGTGTGATGCTGCTGTTTTGCTGCAAAATCTGATTCATTTGCATTATCTGTTTTCTCATCTGTTCTGCTTTTTTATTTATTTTTTTTGTCTTGTCAATTTGTAGCCAAGTATGGTTTGTCACACTTCCTCAGCTCAAACCTGGAGAGCTCTGTAGTGTGTTGCGTGATAAGAGGAAGCAGCTCTCTCCCCTCACAAACTAATGTAATGTGTGAAAATATGGCATGCCAGAAAAGCTGAAATAAGATTTATTTAAATTTCTTATCAAAACACAACATTCAGTTTCTTTTTTTAGCTAATAAGTACTTTAACATTGTAAATGTTTACTGGCACTTCCAGAGCGATTACCGGCAGGTATATTTTTACCTTCTGCATCCAGCAGCTTAAGAGTCTGTTATTATATTAAAGTAGATCGAATTTATTACCAGGCAATTTTAAAGCAAATTTTCAGTCTGTTTTCTTGAATGGTGATTTTTTTTTTAAAGTGTAAAGTTAGGCCAAATAAAATGTGGTAGTAATGGTTCGTAATGTTCACATCATACATTTTTGAGTTTATTAGGTGTTGTTATTTGCAAGAATATGGAGATCATATCAACAACAGGAACAAGAAAAAGTAACTTTTTGCAATTTCCTGGTTTTCAGCATAAATTGGTTACAAAATGTGAGACGATTTACACCAAGGTCACAATTATCAACAAGCGCAGGATTTCTAAGCTTATTAAAGACAGTTCTAATCTTTCATGACTTTATCAAATACACTCAAATCAAACAGTCAAAGTGATAATGGAAAAAGTATTGTCAACGCTGGGCTTCTGATGTTGCTAAACTTCACCTCGAGCCAGATGTTGCAAACCCTGGAGTCCAATCGGTTAAAAAAGAATGGAGGTCTGGTTGAGCTGAGCTGAAGCTGTCTTCTATAAAGAAGAATGTCTACTCTACACCTACATGAAGCGCCTGCTTGAGATGCTGCCAAAGTTGGTTAGACCAGGTTTTAAAACACTGTTGCTATTAATGTTTTAACAATTGCTTTGCATTTGTAATGGTTGTGTTTTAATAAAGGCATTTTTGTTGATATTTGTGACTTTGATGATTAGATCACTTTTTCTTTTGTTCGTGTATGAAGAAAATCCAATTATGAGTGAGCAAATCAAAGTGAATAATTTAAAAAAACTATAAAATTAATAATATGCTTTAAGGAAATAAAGCAAATTTTACTCTACACTGCATAGGAAGAAGCTTTGCCATACATCTGAGTCTGGCCTTTACTGTTTCTTTAGTTGCCATAAGTATGTGTGCAGCATATAATGTCATCAAACTACGTGCTGGAACAACAAAGCATGCAGGCACTTTTCATCCTCTAATGTGCCACAATGAAGACATAGTTTTGTGTTGACTGTACTGACTGTGCCACCCTGTAAGCCATTGCCTTTCATTGTGTGTCTTGCTCTGGGATGAGTTGAACCCACAGAGCCACTGACTCATCCTCTCTAGTTGGAGAATGGCCTTTTCTGCAGCCTATCAGATGTCACTGAGCTCCTCTGTTGTGGTCACAGCCATTCAGAGAGGATGAATCACATTAATAAAAGCCATCTTTGCATTGCTCAACAGCACAGCTGAGGTCAGCTGGTGGCATTCGAGCGCACTAAACCTGGAAACATCAAACAAACTAGCTGATATTGATACGATCTGTTCAGGGCACATTTAGGGATGCATTGCATTGTAGCATATTTACTGTATACAGAGAGAGAGAGAGAGAGAGAGAGAGAGAGAGCACGCAGGAGCTTCTGGTCTTTTGTCTATTTTAAAAGGATCTTTAATCACCAAGGCTCTTATTCCAGCTGACAATTGTTTTCACTGACATGTCTATGAATGCACATATGCATGTATGCAGAAATAACCAGAACCCTTTTATGCGCAATCTCATTAGTGCCTGCTGATGCGGGGCAATTGTATTAGCTCATCTCATTGTAGTACCACTTTTCATCATTTGGAGTTGCATACAGTGCAGCTAAGCATGTGTTAGTTGCAATTGTAGTTTTGATGACCAAAACTGATGTTTTATTAATAATGGACAGAGAAATCTATTTGATGCTGAGAAAAAGTCAATCAAAGGCAGGTGTGTGTGTGTGTGTGTGTGTGTGTGTGTGTGTGTGTGTGTGTGTGTGTGTGTGTGTGTGTGTGTGTGTGTGTGTGTGTGTGTGTGTGTGTGTGTGTGTGTGTGTGTGTGTGTGTGTGTGTGTGTGTGTGTGTGTGTGTGTGTGTGTGTGTGTGTGTGTGTGTGTGTGTGTGTGTGTGTGTGTGTGTGTGTGTATGTGTGTGTGTGTGTGTGTGTGACTGAACCTGCCTTAACCATGATATTGAATGCTTTATAGTTGGAATTGCTGGTGTTTAGTTGACACCCAGAAACAAATCAGAAGAGTTGATGCGAATTTAAACAGAAGAGTTTAAATGTCTGGATCAGATATTTGAGGCTGCATTTGAAAAGGTGGTCAGCAGTTAAAAGAGCATGTAACATGTTCAAAGGTTCTGCTGTTTTCTTTTGCTCCATATCCCACTGATCTCATTTCTGTATGTTGCATATTATATGTATAAAAGGAAATGAAAATGTCTCCCTCTGGTGGCAAAAGCACCAATCAGCATTTTCTTTTTCATTAACCTTGTGTGTCTTTACTACTTTTGCTGTATTATTATAGCTTCCATGTTCCTTAATAATACTAATAATAAATGATCTTTCCTGTTGCCTGCTGTCCTCACCTTATGCCAAAATATGACTGTTTCCTTCCCAGCTAACTCATACAGAAGGACAAACAGATTGAAAAAGTTTGCATAACAGACTGAAATAAAAATCCAGTTTTTGTAGTTTAGTGCCAGCTGACCTTAAGCGTAACTCATCACTCAGTTAGCTACCCATGTCACAGTTAACCAGATCATCCTACATAAAAGAAAATGAGAAGCACAGCAATTATGCCAGAAAGGAAGAAAATGGGATTAAACTTAAAAGCTCTTAGACATGGAGAATAGCTAAGCTATGGAGGAATTTAACTGAAGGGGCTTGGTGAATGTTTTATAATAGTCAGTATATCTGAATGATGGCCAGTAAAACCTGAGCTTTAAAAGCTCTATAGTTCATATATTAGTTATTTATCATGCCAGTAGGGGAGTTCTAATCCCTTTTTTTTTTCTAGTGAACGTAAAGAACACACAAGATGGATTGAAGGTTACATGTTAGTTTAATAATTTCTTATTCTATATTCATCACAAATTAATAATTCAACCATGTTGCAATAATAATAAAATGATAAAATACACTGAAATTAAAAGATACACATATACGCACAATGTCTGATATTAGTTTAGATATTCAATATCTCAAAGTTATGTTTTCTCTGTCTGAATTGAAACTGTAAAATGTGAACAGAAGCTTTCAGCAAACGTGTGCATGTATAAATGTGATTTTTGTTTCGTTCACTAGCTATTGGTCCTTGTTTTTATGTTCATGTGTAAGAAATATGTTCGTCCATTGCTTTTCTTTGTTTGTCTCTGCCTTTAAGCTTCATCGTCCTTGGTTGTCACTGTGTTGAATAACAGGAAACTCCTTAGCCCCTGCCACAAAAACACAAACTAAACACTAACTGCTGTAAAACAAAATGAATCTAAACCTCACAGTCTGGTTTAGTAATGTGTAAGAAATTAATGTTGGGTGCATGTATCAAACTTTCGAGTAAACAAATCATCTGGCTACTTAATAATCAGAAATTGTTATCAAGACTGAGATTATCTTTGAATATTTAACCATCACACATTTTAAACATACACTACACTTCATCCGTTCAATTCTTTATTCAGCAACAATGCCCACCATCTGTCCGACTGCTGTAGTTAATTGAAGCAGACCCGACCCTCTGCGTAGGAATTAACTCCACAGTATGAAAGGATTTTTCAATTATGCTGGCTCAGCCTCTTCTCAGTGTTCCTCCTGCTGTCAGGAACTCTCAGCTGGGTCATTAACAGTGGGAACCTACAGAGGAAAAACAGGCACACTGTGGCAGAAACTCACCTAGTGTCCTCTCCAAAGTTTGACTTAATATCTATAACTAAAATACTATAACAAATGGTTTGGGTTAAAATGGCCAACTGCAAATCCTAAAAATTAGCAAAACCTTTTACAATAGTCATTTGGTTCGTTCACTCTTTCATCCTGATGCGTGTCACTCTTGTAAAGGTTTTTGTCATTCATTTATTCATTCATTAGGATTCCAGTAGTGAGAATGGCAGAGCAGAACCAATAATGCAGATGAGACAGATGACTGTGGTCCTCATTTAATTCTTCAATCAGTTATTAAAAATATAGATAACTGCAGCTGAGACAGAAATATTCAAGCTTATCTGACACTGTTCACTTTTTGAAACAGGACAAACATGTCTTCAAAAGAGGAGAAAAAAAAAAAAAATATATATATATATATATACATACATACACACACACACACACACACTTTGTTCTCTCTCTCCCTCCCTTATCTTCCTTTATAGCTCCTCTAGATCACCCTCTTATTTACCCCTCTTATTTTCATCCTCAGGCTTGCCCAGAAGCCTGGCTGCTAGTCTTGGCCTTCAAGTGAGAGACGCTGCTTCGTGCTCTTCTTGGTGAAACATAATGTCATTAAAACGGCCTGAATAGCTGGCAGCGCCTGTGTGGGTGTTCACACAGCAGACTTGTTGATGGCAGAATTACTTATCAACTTATTAACCATGGCTTTTAAGTCCGTCTTTATGCACCTGTGAACTGAAAGTACCTTGATAAGGAGATTATGATCTTGAGGGCACAAGAAGAAACAGTTGAGGGAGAGAGAAACAAAAATTAAAAGGAGACAAATGTGTGTACTACACAGATTCATTATGTGGTGACAGGTGAGATTCATTAATTACACAATCTAATGTGGTAAACTCCCAATGAAGCACATGTTGTTATCCCTGTGGAGGCCCTCCTCAGTCTGCCTGCTCCGCTTCATGCACCTGAGGACTGCAGTAATCTCTGACTCGACTACACCAGCACATCTACACTGCACTTGCCACTCCTGTCATTGGCTAAACAGTCTCTTGCAGTTGTTCAGGCTGCTCTCAGACTACAGTGTTTCTTGCGTAGGAGGCGCAGTTTTCTTTCTCATCCACACACACACACATCTTTAAGGCTCAGAGCTTGTTAGACATCCATGCAAGATCACAGAGGGCCTGCAATCAGATTCGGTTCCTGGTACCTCTTTTTTAAAGACTGTAGACATGCCAGACCCCTCTCTGCTCCCTCTTGCAGTCTCCCCCTCCAGGGGCCCTCTCGACATCGATGCATATTATACAGAACTCCACTGTCTAAACCCTCATCACACTGGTCACCCCCCCAAAAGAGTCTCAGCCCCCTAGGCAGCTCCAGGCCTTCACCCTTTCTACTGGCTCCCAGCACATGACAAGCACATGATGTGAGAATGGCTATGACTCAGGTATTAGCTTAGACAGAAACTTGAAAAAGTAAGATACAGGAATTAAGGCAGGCCTGTTGCAGTGCTGAAACATTTTCTGTTGTGCTGCCTTCACTTGATAATACATGCAGCGCTTTTTCAAAAATGGTTTTAACAATGACACCAGACTTTGTGTTAGTAAAAATAAAACCCAAACAAAACAAAAAAAATTATATCTTTGGCTCGGCTGTTATGCAGGAGGTGTGGGGAGCCTTATAGTACAAACGGGCCTATTTTTCGTTCATGCTTCTGTCTTCCTATTGGAGCCAGATTATAATTAGCTTAGAATAACGACTGGTATAATAAATACACCTCTGCTTTATTTATTCTGTTTAAAAATGCAAGAAATGTGGGTTTCCAGGCAGCCATATTTTACACCATCTCTCAGCCAGGAACAGTGACACCCTCCAGTCTTGTCTTGACGGCTGAGGCTCCGAAAAGTCACTGCTCCTGGCTAAGGTAACTTTCTAACCAGCAAACTATATCCTGGCTACAACTCAGTTTAACAGAGAGTCTGCATTGGCTCAATCTTTAACTGCATTTCTTTTTCTGTCATTTCTCCCTCTTATGTGCCATAATGCTGCAAAATTCATACACTTTACACACAACTAGATACTTCTCACAGCACTGGGCAAACTGCTGTGGCAAATGGCATGATGTGCTTTTGTAATCTGGCATCTTTTAGTCTAACATTTTCAGGAGAGGACAGACACTTTTGTGTTACACAGCACCCAATCTTTAAAGAATCATGACATGTAATTTTCATTGCGATTAAAAAAGGTGAGTGGGCAAACAAGTGCTGAAGATAAAGAACACAGGGTTTTTGGATTGAAAGTGAGCCTTTTGTTGTCAAGTATGGAGTCTGTTATGTTTGCCTGCTTGATAAAAGACAAGCAGGCAAACATGAATGCTGACATGATGCCTTGTACGTGTGTTGTATACAGATGGAACTGACATTATGCTGAAAGCTTATCCTCTGAGGAATTAATTTGTAAATGTCCTGTTCTCCATCCTCCTCATTTCTCTTCTTTCCATTCTTCTCCCTCATTTGAGTCTCTCTGTCTTTCTTTTGTCATGTCTTCCCCATTTGTTTTCACTCCAAGAGCTCCCATGACACCGAGAGACCCTCTCTCCTCCGGTGCTTTGGTAGAAGTAGTTGGTTTGGTTTAAACACTGTGGAGTACATATACAGTAGCTCTGCTCGTATTATACCACAGCAGTTTCCAGACCAGTGTGTTTATAACTTTTTTCTTCTCTATTTTTTCTGCTCCACTTTGGATTTGAGAACAAATTGCTTCCCCTCATGTATTCTACACTTTCTATTGAGCTACATGAAGCTTTGCCTCCTGTTGAGACCCCTGAAGACCTCTTCTCCCCTCCTCTACTCTGTGTTTTATTTGGCCCTGATCATAGTACAGCTAGTTTATTAGTTTCACTTACAACCTTTATGATGTCATTTTCAGAATACTTTTCTTTTCATCTGTGCCTTTCACATCAAGCAGATAGGGCAGCTGAAGTTTGAAGCAAGATAAAGATGTTGTTTAGAAATGACTTGCAGTCCCTCTGTAATCATTTCATACTAAATCTCTCTCTCCCCTGTGCTTTATCCCACAGAGATGTTTGACGTTCTGATGAGACAGGCTGAGAATCACACTAATGCCCTCCTCCAGGAGTCGTACCCCAGTATGGCAGATGAGGCTGCGGGCCCTGTGCGAGAACTCTTGACTGACATTGGGCTCTTCCTGCTGGGGTCTGAGCTCAGTGTCGACTCCGTGCAGCGATTCTTTGACGCTCTCTTCCCACTGGTGTACAACCATCTCATCAACCCTGGTCTCGGCGACATATCATCAGGCTATGCTGAGTGTGTGAGGTCATCAAGCCGTGATTTGAGACCGTTCGGCAGGGTGCCCGGTCTCTTTGCTGATCAGATTGCTCGCTCTGGGGTCTCTGGGAAGCTTCTTCTTCAGGCATTGCACCTCGCCATCGAGGTCATCAATACTACAGACCACTTACAACTGAGCCGCGAGTGCAGACGGGCCCTGCTCAAGATGTATTACTGTCCTCACTGTCAGGTATGCATGTCACTGAAGTGAGTTTATTGATTTGAGTTAATGAAAGGCTTCACCAGAATCACTAAAATAATTTGCTTCACAGGGCTTAACCCAGTCCAAGCCCTGCATGGGCTACTGCCTCAACGTGATGCGGGGCTGTTTGGCAAGCATGGCCGAGATTGACACCCACTGGAGAGAGTTTGTTCACTCGCTGGAGGGCTTGTCGTTACGAACACAAGGACTGCAGGATTTGGAGCAAGTGCTCGTGGGATTTCATACGCTGCTTCACGACTCTATCAAACATGCTGAGAAAAATGGACCCCAGCTCTCTGCACAGGTCAGATCATCTTTGAGGAAAGATAGGCCACTGTTTAGGGTGGTAGACTTGAAACTGGCTCTCTGGATATTGAAAACCATTATCACAGAATTACAGTTGCTAGCTTCATGTCAGATAGGTATGTGATTAAGAGACCAAAGATAAATTGCTTGAAATTCTGCATACCACACACACAATAACAACAACAACAACAACAACAACAACAACAACAACAACAACAACAACAACAACTTGGCCACACTAGACCAAAACTCTCCAGAAATACATCCATGTGGGAAGGTGGTCAGAAACTTAGTAGTTAATCTGCCAGAGAAAGAAGGCTCAGGCCAAATTCAGAGTTTGTTCAGCTACTCCTCAGGCTTGCACTCATTGAGCCAAACTGGGATTTTTTTTAATACATAAAACACAAGATGCCTGCAGTGATGTCACATGTTGTGAAATGAATGGCCCATAAAGCTTTTTCTTCAATGTCTGTCTTTGCTGTACTGAGTGAGACACCACAGCTCTATCTAGTGGTTGGCTAGTGTGACTGCTGCTTGATAGGCTGCACATGCAGTGCCTTCAGAAACTGGAGATGACATGGTTGGCTGCACTAATGGCCTTAATATAAACATCTGTCACTCACCTAACTAATATAAGGCCTTTTTGTCATGCACCAGCACAGTTTGATAAGATTTGCTAAGTTTCAAAAGGCACGTCTCTTTTCTCAGTGTTTATACTTAAATTTGTGTCCGTGTCTTTCGGTAATAGGTGCACAAGCTGTGTGGCCCACCAAACAGAAACCCTGCACAGTCAGTTAGTATCCAGCACAGCAGCAGCAGAGAATCCATCCCTCTACAAGCTCCCATCAGAGTGTCAGAAGGCTCACTTGCTGTCAGGAGGAGGTATGTGTCCATTGTGTGCATAGAAAGAAGCATCATTGTTTGATTTTAGTTAATTACATTTACAATTAATATTCAAAACACTTTTAAGTTAATTCTAAATGTGCCTGCATTTTCAGGGAGTTTCTGAACAATCTACGTCACTATCGTACCTTCTACGGTGGCCTGGCAGATCAGCTGTGTGTGACTGAGTTGGCCTCTAGGGATGGCCTGACCTGCTGGAATGGAAATGACATTGTAAAAAGGTTTGTTTTTACAATGTAACACCCGCCCTGAACACTGCTGCTGGGGAAGCTTCAGGATGTGTCTGAAACACTGTTGGCACAAGGATGTACTGCGTTGTTTCAAAGGCTATTGCACTTTTAAAATTACTTGCAACACTGGCTCATAACAGAAATGTTTAATCTAAAATCCACCTCCGCGCAGTAAGTTTCACTTATGGTTACTTCATTAGCATGTTTTACATTCCCTGTTCCAACTTTTGTATGTATTGATTTTGGCACTAGAAAGCTGCACGGTTCTCCAGATAAAGGAAATTTTCCATGTTGTCAGCTTAAAATTGATTTTACCTGTATGTTTTAATTAGATTTTGTGACGTCATGATTAGTTTGGAAACCAGTCATGGTCCATTATAAATCTTACGTTAGCGTGATGAGGAAAGTGTTATCCTACATTACAGACTTCTTTTTTGTGGATTTTCCACGAGGGTGGAATTAAATGTAGTCTTGAACTCAATTGCACTCATTTTTGTTTGTGAAACATCTCACACACAAATCATCATCCAAAGGGGAATTTTTATTTTATCAAATTTGTTGTCCCTACAAATATTAGAAAATAAAATTAAGTCTAAATCTTGGCTTCTTCGTTAACCAGATTTCTGGTTTGCTGTTAAACTGAATTGTGGTTATTTGGACCAAATTAACTGGGGGTGGAAATGGAGCTAATCATTTCTAAATGTGCACACATGCATAATCTTTCAATTTTAGTTTGTTTCAGGTCAAAGGTTTTCAGCACCAAGTATATCTCGCTGTGCAATCCGGTGCACGAGTAGGCTGTCTGCACAGCATTTGACCCGTTCTAACACTCACAGAGTTCACATATATACTGCCCACACAAACAAGCTGACACAGATGCAGAATTCATCTATTAGCTGTTACCATCCACTGACATGGATCTGGGGTATGAATGGTTGTGAGCTGGAGCAGACAAACTGGCCTTATTCGAAGTATCACTCAGCGGCCTTGTCTCCATTACATCACAGCTCTCGATCTTACCTAAGCTGTCAACAGTCAAGGACCACCTCATCTATCCTCAGTCTGTGGTTGTTCCTCTTAACCGTCAGCTGCTGTCAGCTCTGTAAAAATGGCAGGTGGGCCCGTATTTCAAACAACAGTGAGGTAGGAGTTGCCAATTCGAGTTAGATGCTCCATTGTAAAAGATGACAGCCTTGGTGAGATAATTTCATAGCTGCTGTGTGCAGGTAAGAAATAAGGAGAGGAAAACAGGGAGAAGGTCGTTCACGGGCTTCTTGGCAAACATAGAAATTCACGTTCCTTAGAAAAGTGCAGTCGAGTGATGCTTCTCAAAATATGAATTACATTGGAGATGGAGCATCAAGGTTAAATTTTATTCTGGCATAGACAATTTACCAGTTTCGTCTTTTGTTACTTTCGCAGAACCACACCTTATGTTTCAATACATAAAAAAGCAGTCATCTCTGAGAAAAGAGATGTTTCTTACGTGCTGGAGTAAAAGGCAGACCAGCAGAATACTGGCTGTCTATCATCTCTGCCAGCAGCCTCTGAGAAATGTTTATGGTCTGCAGTCTCTTCTCTTGGCTCTTTAACCCTCCTTCCTAGCACAAACACTTGATGATAGAGACTCATTCATCTCAGGGTCACTCACCTGTTTTCATTTTGATGCCATCATTACACACAAAAAGAAAAGCACTGACATAGATGTTAAGAATCTGGGGAGCTGTGGTTCTGAGGAGACCATCGAGCTGAATCCCTGCAGATTAGCAGGATTCCTGCAGCTCTGCTTCCCTGTACTGCTCTCTGTTAGAACCATAGATGAATGGCTTGAAGTCAACACTAGCTGAGACAAAAGCAATAAATAACCTCCTGCCTACGGGTCATAACCCAACATCCATAGAGAGTGGGGGGGAATAAAACTCACTGCCGGATGGCGGCTGATTTACAGAAGCTTATCGAGGCCTCAGAGACCTTAAACGATTGGTGCAGTTGGGGGGTGTGTGTGTGTGAATGAGAGAGAGAGGAAGACAGACTGTACATTCAAGTGCGTGCAGATGCTTTTTATACCAGCGCTTTTATGCAGGCAGATTGTTTTATGGTCTTAAAAAAGTGGTGAGCTGCACCAGAGCTTTGTCTTCTTTAATAAAAAAAGGACGAGAAAAAAACATTATAAAGGAGCCCGAGATTTAAGGGAGATTTAATCCGCGTCCTCATCTGGGTCCCTGGTAAACAAAAAGATAAAGAACAGTCAGATAAGATCAGAGAGGAAGAACACAGGCAGCTTTCATCTTAATGTCTGTGTAAATGTACATGATGGAGTCTTGCTTCGGGGGTGATTTGGTAAACACATTCTTTCCCTGTGTTTGTCTCTGTCTTCTGCCCTGTCCCTCACTTACACATTTATACTGCGGGGGGAAAAAAGGCTTGGAGATGAAATTTTCTGATTAGTATTATGGCTTATTACCAGTTTTGTCATCCTGTGTGACAGCTAATTTCACCTGAAATAATCCCTAATTGAGTCTCTGCAGTGACCTGAAGCGTGCGTAGGCTGGTAAGGTATTATTGTGCTCGCAGCAAAAATTGATGTTAAATAACAGAGTTTCCAGTACATGAAGAACTAAATATCAGATATTTTGGCTGTTTTGCTTCAGGATACCATGAAATGCTCTCAAGATATGTTTAGAAATACCACACCTTGGTACTGTTTTTGTACCATCAGAAATATGCCTGTTAAAGACCAAATATTGGTATTGCAATATAATGATTGCTTAGTAGTCTTGTAATAAGTCTTGCAAATTGTGCCAGATCTTAGGCTGAATGTAGGCATAATTTGGCAAATTAAGTTTTTTGTTTGGTTGCTTGTTTGACAATTATCACCTTTTATGTTTTTCTCCCCACCTGTTCGTATATATATATTTGGCTCTTTAGCTTCTTCAGTGTGCTGTTTGGCGCTGAGCAAGTAGCATACAGTGTGTTTAACGGAGCTTTTTATGAAAACAGCAGCCTGCTGGAGCTGAAAATAACACCAATGAGAGTGTTAACAGTGTACCAAAATAGTAAAGTTGTAAACCCAGATAGGTGAAAGATGCTAAAATGTTCTGCATACTTGTGAAGAAATGCAGCGGTGGGTGTTATTACTGTCTGGGTTTATCCCTGTGAGCAGCCTCTTTCAGATACAAGTAGTCATGTGACCAATCCTATAATAAAAAAAGGTGGTTATAGCCACCTTAGATTAACAAAAGTGGTCTAAAATGGTCAAAAAGTGTTTGAAAAACATGTTGTAAATGTAGAACTCAGCTGGTGCCAAAGTGTTTTTTGTAAATTATAAACCATACCCAGCCCCAGTATGTGCGCAGGTTGGGAGGATTGTGTGTCACACTGCATTAAAATGCTTGTGTGAATTATGTCAGTGGACAGCAAGAGTTAAAACGTAACAGTGAAATATCCCTCAAACTGTGGAAGTCGCTGGTTGGAGACACCATCCTCGTCTAGGTAGAAAGGTTAACACATTCCCACATGCTTTCTCCATCCGTCATGGATACAGACACACTGAAGAAATGGCAGGTTGCCATGAGCTGGCCCCTCTCTATAGAAGCAAACACACACGCACACACAGCAGTTATGGTGGCAGTTAAGACTTGGAAAACGAATGCAACCAGCACTAGTTCCAGCCACCATTTTTCTTTGTTTCTCTGTTCGCTGTAACTTACTGACAAAGAGAAAGTTGCATTAGTCATGGGAACAGATTACAGGGATCCTCATTCCCTTGGAGTTGTCTCACACTGACAACTGATCTTAAAACCTATGTGTGTGCATTGCAAGGTAGCAAATCTATTTTGGAGTGTATTTTATCATAAAAAAGCTTTCATTTCCCATTCCCTCTGCCAATGGGAGACAACAACCAGGAGTTATAACAGTGCTAAAAAGCTACAGCCTCAACAAGTATGAGAGTGCAATGTTTTATTCATGATTACCTCCTCTGGTGTAGACTTGCTTTAATTCATCCCCACCTGCACGCTGTCTCACGGCTGCCAACACACACCAGGTGTTTGGCTGTGTGTTTATACTTTCAAAGTGCCTTTTTCTAATTGAGTACAACAGTTTTTTTTATTTTTGCGATAATAAGGCAACTGACCTTGCATGCTGTTGGAATTTAACACACAGGAAGGAGTACTGCACGATGAATGATACAGTTTGTTTCATTCAAGATGCTTGAAGTCAGATGGGCAGATTTGAAGAGTGGCCTTTTATTTAATAGGCCACCCTTCAAGCTGGAGTGTCTGTTTGAGCATTGACCTTTTACCTTTTGCATGTTTTCTGCTGCCCAGTTAATCCTGAAGAGGTTAATGACATGGTAATAAGGGCCCTGGAGTCACAGAGCAGGCCTGTTTGCACTGCAGGGGTTCAGAGATGTGCTTTGTTTTTAAGTGAGGCTCCCCCTTCTAACCAATCAGAGAATGTCAAGGATATAGGCTTGCTTGGTTAAGTCTGCAATTACTTATTTAATGGGATTTTATTATTACTAAAACCTGCAGGGCAGCATAGCAGATGGTAGAAGACCATAGTGAAGCAGGAAGGAGACAGGCTGGGCAGAACAGAGTAGTTTAATTTTGAGTCTCATGCTAGTGCTAGCTTGTAGCTTTAACCCTGTGTTTTGTTTATTGTCCTGGAGTTTGCATCCCCTTCTATCACCTTTTAAACATATTGAGCACTTTTAACAGCTGGAAAGTTTATGACCTTTGGTAACTGTGAAAGAATTGCTTTTAAACATGACTTTGTTTAGCAGTCTGCTACAGAAAATGACCTCCCTCATAGATGTCAGGTATTGAACATAGCTGCTAAAAAATTAAATTTTAATTAACTAGTAAGGACGGCACAGTAGATGGATGGTTAGCGGTACTGCAAACCCTAACCAACCCTGGTCCTTCCTTCAAATTCACTTACTAGCTGAGTCCTTTCTGTGTAGAGTTTGCTTGTTTTCCTCAAGCTTGCATGGGTTTCCTCCTGCTACTGTGGTTCCCCCCGCCCACAGTCCAAAGAGATGCATGTTAGGGTAATTGGTGACTCTAAATTGCCCGTAGGTGTGAATTTGAGTGTGAATGGTTGTCTATCTGTGTTTGTCTCTCCGTATTGGCCATGAGATAGACTGGCAACCTGTCCACGGTGTACTCCACCTCTCATCCTGACAGCTGGGATAGGCTCCAACCCCCTCCGTCCCTTCACAGGAAAGCAGTTAAACATGGATGGATGGAAAATAGAAATTAAATAAAGGAAAAACAATGGTGAATTTTGCACATTTTATTTTTATTTTTTTAATGTTTTTTTCACACACACTTTATTGATTTTGTGGGCTTCGAATAAAAATAAAGTAATGTCAATAAAGAAAGTTAATTTAAAAATAATTACCTTCTGTCCAACTCGCACTACGCACAGAGTGCAGGCCTCTCCAGATGTACATTCCCAACTTAACATTATAGTGCAGCTGTTTTTCTCTGTTCAGTGAACATATTAATGCTCACCTTCATAAACCTGCTGGCAAAGCTCTAGTGTTGCATTTTGTAAAACGAGTGTGGTCATTGCAGCCATAAACATAAATGGTTGTGCTTCAGGCCTGCTTACATGCTGTTGTAGCTGTCTCTGACCAGCAGGTGGAGCCCTGCACTTTGGGTTACACACACCAGAAACACGCCAGACTGGTGATGACTCCACTGCCTATTTGCATCAGTTTTGATGATGCATACTGTGGAGTGGTGGTCCCTATCCATGTTGTCCCTGACAGTGACAGACAGAAAACAAAATTTAAATGATAAACAGACACATGCAGAACATCAAGTCACTTTGCCTCCTCCTGCGTTCATTTGCAGTGATGAACTGACCTAATTTTGAAGAGAAAGGAATAACCTTTTAAACATGCACTGTCAAATATATTATGCATAGCTGTCCTCTTAGTCACTCTCATGTGAGAAAGTAAGTAAGGAAGGAATTTCTTGCCAACACTTTAATAAAAGCGTGAAATAAATGTGGTACAGATTTATAGAGATATATCTGGTTTTCTCTCTTACTGGCTTTGTATCAGCTGGGTAATTCAGTGTCTTGTCCCAGGTCTCAGGCTCTGAACACCAAGCCTAATGGTCTTGTTATGACTCATTCTAGCTGTCTTGGTCTTTGCTCTTGGTCTTTGTCTAGTTCTCTTGGTCATTCACTAGCAACAAACAAGAATTCACAAATGAACACATCCTTGAAATAGGCAAAAGAGAGAAGGACAGAGATGAGTGGCCTGATTGACATTGTTGATTGAGAGAGAGAGTGAGGGGAGAAAGATGAGAAGAAGTGGAGAGGGGACGTTCCTGAGGAGCTCGTCTTTATTGCGACAGCTGGCTACTGCAGATAACCACAAAACCACTGGAGCACTTGAGGTCTGGGTGCTGCATGGCTAGAGTTCCACTCCAACATGACCTTATTTCCTGCCTGGGTTTAGACGCTGGGGCTCGGTCAGAGTACCACATCCTGACGATTATCCCAAGTGACAGAATCAAGAACTCTGCCTGGCTGACTAAATTGAGTTCATAAGTCTCTCTTGTATGCACCTATAGGTGTGTATGTGTGCCGGCGTGCACATATTTCTGTCTGCTTTAGCCCCTTGTTCTTGAATTTTGCATGAATGCTCAGAACATTTCAAGCTAACCCTCTGGAAATGAGTGATTTCTTTTATGTACATGTGTGTACATATTATCCCTAATGTTTCTGCAGCAGGGATGGGCAACCTATTCTTATTGTGGCCACAGCCCTTATTGTTTTCTGTCTGTCCTGACTCTACTACTGCTGTTTAACTGGACTAGGTTTGCTCAGCCAATCAGAAACTGGGAAAGCAGTGGGTAGGAAGTTGGAAAAACAAGCAGGACTGAGGCCTTCAAAGAGCATGGGATTCCCACCCCTGGGCTACAGTAACTGTAGTTGGCTGCAGGTTGTGTGTGTGTGTGTGTGTGTGTGTGTGTGTGTTTAGTAGGATTCATTTTTCTGTAAGTCCAGTCCCATTTGGTTCTTGTGCACTGATTTTCTCCCTCCGCCACCGCCGGTTGGACGTCTGCCTCCAGCATCTGGAGCAGATTGTGACCCTGCAGCTTGCCAGCTAGCAGGACATTAACAGCCAAGGCCTCATTGTCCACTGATGAGTTGTCAGAGCACACACCCTCACCCTGTGTGTGATATCAGCCTGCCTCCATCTACTGTCGCACACACGGTCCACAGGGAGCACTTTCCCTCTTTACCTCAGATATAAATCAGAGCCCGCCGAAAAATGGCGAACAAAGAGTTGAGAAAATGTGAAGTTAATACTCATAAAGTAGGAGCAGAGGTAGCACATCTTTAGTGGGAAAACCCTTAGTGTGAGTGGGATGTATTTGTTTTGTCATAAAGACTCTGCACAGAAATGGTGTTGCCTTGTGATTTAATCACAAGGACACAGCAATATTGTTTTGATAACAAAAGCTGTTCCTCACAGTTCTTAGCAGAACTTGTTCTGCACCACACACCAGTAAACAATAGACTAATAGAGCAATTTCAGTAATGGACATATACAATAAAACTCCTGATACTTTTTTTGTTGTTTGTTGCTTGTATGGAGAGCTGGAAATGAATTCCCCTAAGTATTTCTCTCCTTTACTGAGGCAATCATAATGTTGGGATGCATACAGAATAAAAGCTCAGTGCTTAATGTTGAATTCAACATAGTCCGCACATGAATTAGAGTTGTGTGCTGTCTTATCATGGGTGCCTTACTTCATATCGACTATATGACTACATGTGGACCATATCCATGTTGAGTTCTGCTTCAGAAGAGACTTAATTTGTCTTTCGCAGGAGAGTGGCTGGAAACAAAGACGCCCATATCTTTGTATCATTGTCTTGGTTTATCTCACGGCTGCAGGCTTTTGACAGTGCATGTGGTACCTTCTGTTCCCTAAATTTTTCCACCCATTTCTTAACTAAACATGCTTCCCATTTACTGCCACAAAGTGAGAAATGTAGTAGTCATTAAGTATTCATTACCTGTGCAAATTGTTTCTAGTCTGGAGAATATTCTGAATGCACAGTTAGCTCACATTTGGAATATCGACAGGTTTACAAAGAAAACTTTATGCAGTTCAGTGAACTTTTTTGTTACTTCACAAAAAATATTAGGAGCAGTAACTATAGTCCTTTTAAAAAATATATTTGCACTATTATTTCTTAATCAAAAAAGAGAAAATACATGACAGGCACTTTATTGGGGAGCTTATACCCACAGAAGACTCAGCACCTCTTCATAAGTGGAAACCTACCTTTTAGCTTCTGACCTAAGCTGAAAGCTAGGTGTGAATATGCTCCCATTAATCTCACCTCCCACAGTAAAAGGTCTGCGTGTGGAGGCTCTGGGAGAATTAATCTAAATAGAGCTTTCATTTCTCTGACGTAAACACAAATGTCTCAGCAACAATGTGGCACACTGCGGGATGCCCTGAGACCAGACTTTGCTCTCTTATCATTGTCCCTGTAATGTTGTCCTGCAGTTTCTATGGAAACCAAACCGGCCTTATTAAAAAAAAAAAAGTTTCACCTTCTCGGAGTCTGCCCTTTACCTGACAGCCAAGATAAACGAGCAGGGTCCTGGGAGGAAGGCAACACAAACATGCATCTCTGCTCAGTGGCCCGTGCTCATTGGCTCTCTGCTGGAAGCCCTTATTTACCTTAATGCTGGGAGGTGGTAGAAATGGGGGGAGGCTTGAGGAGGAGTAGCCAACAGAACGTGTGCGTGTGTGTGTGTGTGTGTGTGTGTGTGTGTGTGTGTGTGTGTGTGTGTGTGTGAAGGGGGTGGGGGTTGTTATTACTCACAATACCTCCCATAAACAACCTTGAACCATGCTGCAATAAAAAAAAAAAAAGAAGCAAACAACTCTTTGTGGCCCCCATAATGCACGAAAGCCAGGTGATGTCATATGTCACCTTCAGCTAATGAAGGTGATGATGACATACATGAGCGCCGCATACGTTCGCCATCTGCTCGGTTCCACCGCGCTAGAGCTGCTCCCTATGTTGCAGAGAGCAGTCGGGGCACGTCTGCATCGCAGTACGAGTGTCCCTCGACGCGTGTGAAAGACCGTATCCTGCATCCTGATGACTCTCCACAAGTTCAATCATACGTTCACACCACAAGCTGCTAAAGTGACAAGTCTCTGAGGACACCGATATCACCTGAGAAACCAGGACGTGTTGGTGGATATGACAGTGGTCACCTGAAGACAAATGACTTCATAGGTTTTGAGCAACATAACCTGTTAGTAGCACAGCACATGATAATATATTGATAAAATAAATGGTGTTTTTTGCTTGGCTGGTTTTATATGCACATTATGTATTACAATAGATTTTTTTTTCTTTCTGTTTTGTTTAATTAAAGCAGAAGGCTAAATGTCAGGGTGGAGAAAACTATTCTCAGCAGACTATAAGCATATTTTAAGTTATGAAGGTTAAAAACACAGTGAGGAGAAATAAGTAACTATTGTTCCCCTAGAACAAATCTATAGAGTTTTATAATGCAATTTGGACTTTATAAAATGTGGATATGTTTAAATATATTTTCACTGGGGATTTAGGTTGTTGCAGTAACAACAGAACTTTTCAATAATTTTTAATCTGAGACATTTAAATACAAGTCTTTCATGTAAGAAGGTCAGTGTTTCAAACACACTAGAGCTAATCTGGATGCAAAAATGGCTTCTGAAAATCAAGAAAACTTTGATTTTTACAATTTACCATTGAATGTATCAAATGTTAAAAATTGTTATTGAAACATGTCTATCACAAGATCCAAAAGCAAAAAAATGATCTCCTTTGTTGCTTTTAACAACAAAAAGCAGTAAAATAGTCAAAAGATTTGTAGCTTACATTGATGTAAAACTTTTTTATCTTTACTGGAGAGCTTTTATGCACCAGAGAATCTTTTTAAAATTTTCTTTCGTTTTAAAAGATCAATTAAACAGCCTGCTATCTCTGACTCATTGAACAGCCCTGCAGCAAAGGAGAGATAAGTTTGTGAGTAATCATGCTCTACTAACCTGCTAATTACTTCTGCTTAGGTAGGATGTTTTGGAGCATTCTCATTTATTATAATTTGATTTTGATTAGACTTTGGTCTTACTACTTAGCGGGTGCACTGTCTTGACTAACAACCATCTTCACGTCTTCCAGAACATTTGGCCCTGTAGACAACTGCTCTACCAACTGAGCCAGTGTGTTGGAATGTAGAAGAGCACAGCAGAGCAGGGACGAAGGAGCAGAGTAATTTGATCTCTTGTCTCATGCTAGCATTAGCTTAAACTGCATATTGAAACGTTCAACTTCGAGTGGTCAGTCAGTTGTTGGATTTGTAAATTGATTTGGGTTCGTACTAGTCAGTATAATATAACTAATGGTTATTTATTAAATGCATTTTGTTTATTCTATCCTGCATAATTCTTGCAGGTGATGTTTGTTTTTTCACGTGCTGATGATGTCAGGCTCAGTGAGAATCATCTTCCAGATTGATTACATTGAGAAGAAAAAGCTGCTTTGTTGTAGCTGCAGGTTATGAAAGTTTTGATTGACGGGTGCTTGACTCCAGCTGGCAAGCAGAGTGTAAAAGGCGAACGTTGGTGACTGAAGATGATCTTTAGATAACATCAGATGGCCTTTGAGAGCAGCTGAAACAGTCAGTCTCCACGGGGCTACTCTCCTCCTCTTGTCACGTCTTGACACTTTTTTTTTTTTTTTTTTTGT